>NW_027496113.1:0-147056 GCF_021521415.1 Bidens hawaiensis
CAGCAATACTCTCATGATTCACATGACCAAACAAATCCATATGAAGTCATCCCAGTGTAGTATTAATGAAATTAAATAACTTCATCAGGTGCGACTTCTTCTTTAGTTTGTCATTCTTGCATGCAACAAAGTGATCGTTCAACTTGAAATGTTTTAGTGAAACCCCATCTACTAAATCATTTGCCATCAGATAGTTCATTTTTCGGATTTGAATATGACCCATATGCCTATGCCACATAATTGAGTCTTCTCGGTTGCTTTAGAGATAAAACACGTTTCAACAGATGTAGAAATCGATACTTTAGTACTCATGTTCAGTACATAAATATCATTCGACCTAGGAGACCACGTAACAACCATGTCTTCTGGAACGACATGTCCTGGTTTAAGTATTATGCATTCCTTTTTGGTAAACACTGTGGTAAACTTTTTACCACAAATTTGAAAAACACTCAACAAACTATGATCCACTGTCACAATAATTTACCTTTTCAAACGTAATAATATCGTTTGACACACCACACTCTTTGGTTATCATGCTCCCTGAATTACCCGCAAAAGCTACATAACCCCCTTGAATATTCTCCACATTGGTTAGAAGGTTAATATTGCAGGTGATGTGACGAGAGTATCCACTATCCATAATCCAATTTTCACCCGAAATAGTCCTGGATAAACTTTGCACATTCAAAAAACATGCTTAGACCAAAAAGGAAGCCCAGGCCTCAGTCTTTGGCACCTCTTTCTTTTCAACAGAAGATTTAATATCAATTGACCCCAACTTTATTCATGCATTTGTGAATAAGTCACTGCTCTCTTTGACTTTCGTCTAAGATAAGCATCTTGAATCACCTTTGTGTCAACATTCTTGCAAAGTGGTTGTGTAGGAACAAACACTTTGTGGTTTAATTTAACAGAATTTTCATTAACATGAACCACCTTGTGTGGTATCACATTATGAAACATGACGTGGGACTCGTCAACATGAAACATTGGTCTCTTGAGAATCTTCTTAACCACAGGAATCTTTTTGTGTTGTTCCTTAGTGATAAGATTAACATTTCTCACTTTCCGTGTTCCACAATTCCTTACAACGTGTCCACATTTGCACATAAGAAACAGATTCTCATATCAACGAACACACGTTGCAGTTTGATTGACGATTGTGCAACATTTTGTTGACAAGAATCACTTGAGAATTTAACATTATCTACATCGTCAAAACTCAGTTTGAACAATTAGAAAAAACTTTATAAACTATCAGTTTCAGTATAACTAACGAACTTATAGGTCTAACAGTGTTTAAATGTTGTTTCAAACTAGGTATAAGTATACTCTTGTTTAAAGATCTAGATCTTGCGAAAGCTTTCTTAAGATCATGTAAACTAGAATTCTTATTTTGAAAGACACTCTTGATCAATTCAGGCTTGATCAAGTGTAAGGGAATGTCTTTTTCTTAGAAAACTTTGTTTACACCTTTCAATGTAAACACACGACCTGTTTTTACTTTACCATAAGAAGGATTAGTGAACCGCATTAAATCCTCATCAGAAATTGTTGGTTTTTTTTTATTTCTTGGGTTTGATTTTTGAATTGTTGTTTAGAAGCATTTGAACCATACACAGCTTCTTCAAACTCATGAGGCTCACATAGAATGTGATTTGAATGTGGAATATTCTTCTCCTTGTGTATAATTTGAGGTTCAAACACATCCTCGATTACAATCTCTTCATCAGTTTTAACAAACACTTTGTTGCTTCGAGTATGAGATCCTTGAGGAAAAGTGGGATTGTCATGAGGAATTTGTGTTGGATTATACACATTAATGACTGGTTTAGTGTTAGCAGTTTTAACATCATTTTCATCTTTTCCAGAAAATGGGTTGTTTGAATAGTCATTGAATAATGATGGAGGTACTTCTACAAATCCTAACCCATTCTTTGATCCCTTTTGTTTTCCTGAAACTTCATTTACTTTATTTAAAATGAAAGATGAGTTTCTAAATTTTCCCAACTTGTTCTTTAACTCAAGTATTTCATTCTCAAGTTCAGTGATCTTAGTTCTCGATTTGAGAATCTATTGAAATTGTTTGTCAAAAATGACTAGTTTTCCTAAAAGTTCAGCTTTTAGATCATGATTACTATTAAACAATCCTTCTATTTTACCTTTGATTTCTTTTGTAAATATGATGATTGTCTATAGTTATATTTCAATGTAGCAAGTTCTTTCAGTAATGATTCCTTTTGAGCATGACTCAACTCATATTTTGGCTTAAATTCCTCACAAACATCACACGACACAATTTCAGTTAATTTAACTTATTCATCTACTAAATTTTCAGACACAGGAAATATAGAGATAGGACTAACCTCATCAATTTTAGCCATATATGCAAAATAAGTTGGTTGCATGTTGATTGAGATATCGGAATCCGGTTCAGTCTCTAATTCGCTCTCGGTAATCAATCCTTCTCCTTGAGCATCTTGAAAATTCTAAACATATTCAAACAAAACAATATTTTCTTGATTTCCAATACCATTACCCAGCAGCCTTTGATTCCAATCTATTCCATCAGCCGTGAGCAATGCTCGTGAACCCGCATACTTTGAAGAATCACCCCAGAAGCTTTTTCATTTGAATTATTGTACTTCTTACCCGAGCTTCTATCTTGATTACGGGGTCCATTATATTTTTTCTTTGGCTTGCCACACTCTTTGGCAAAGTGACCAAAGTTCTAACAATTATAGCATCTCACCTTAAGCTTATCAAAACCAACCCTCTTGTTCAAAGTCGATAAGTCTTTTCCCGTTCTTTGCATAAACCTCTTGATTTTTCTAACAATCATGGCCATATTCCACTTCAATTCCATGAGTTCTAGATCATCTGGATCAATCTGATCATAATCTTCATCAGTAAGTTCACTCGTGGCAATTTTAATACTCACCAAGTACTTATAAGAGCTCATAAAAGCACTTAGAAAGGCAAAATGTTATTCTGCCTCCTTCATGTTTACATTTGGTGATTGAGTTGAAGCATTACCAACACCCGAAAATGAAGTATTTGATCCACTTGAATTGTTGTTCGATCCAGAAGCCACAAAACAAACATTTGGCATTTGCTCATTGAAAGACGATGGCATTTTCTGAGAGGTTTAAAATAGGAAAGCATTGATTAGAGCTGATGAGCTGCTTAATGGTAGATATCCTCCATACAACGTTGGATATTGGTTATCTTTCGATGATTTCTGACACTTCATGTCATATTCCCTTTACTCTATCTTTTGCATAAATTCCATTGCCATTAAATCCTCAGATTTAAAGAATGAATTTTATTTCAAAACAAGTAGAAAAGTAGAATAAGAACTTGGCAAAGCATTCTCTACTGTGTCAATCTGACCTGATTCAGATTGTTCCAATTTATGTTTGTTCATTTCAGCAATCAGGTGATTAAATCTGGTCAACATCTCTTCTACAGTTTCACCCTTTAACAAGAAAACGTATCTGAACTGAAACTTTAGCATGACCTTCTTACTTTCTTGTGTATTACCCATGCTTCTCATTTGAATATGTTGGAATAAGGAAACATAGATTTTAATACTTCCCACCTTGTGGAAAATATTATATAGTAAGGCCATTGTCAAAGTAGAGTATGCTTTGGTTTCGATCTCCCATACCTTTTTCTCTTCTTGAGTATAAGCAAAATATGACTTTGTTTCAAAGCCTCTAGTTGCATGATCAATCATTAGAGTAGTATAAACATCATCAAGACATTTAGAGCAATCAGGATGCACAGATCCTAAATTTGCTTGGAATCTTGGTTCCCACTTAGCAAAATCACTGAATTTCGTAAGTCGGGGGCATTTGGAATGTGAACCAATTTCAGCATCTAAGTGAAGCATTTTTTGCATCATCATATTTTGAGATACCAAAACGCAAACGTTAGCCATGTCAAAAATATGGGTTTTAATGATCAACAAGTCAAGTTTAAAACTTAAGGGTGTAAAGTGTAATTTCTTGTAACGAATGAATCAGTTCTGGTAACAAATGATGAACAGTAACACAAATGGTATAAGTTTAAAGTAACGGGTGAGGACGGTTCTGGTAATGAATGGCATCACGAATCACTGCGAATGATACCACTATTGTAACGAATAGCTATAACGAATGTCTGGTTTCTGAGTAACGAATGATCAGTTGATAGTAACGAATCAGCAACCGAATGTACAAATGAATAGCATAACGAATAGACTTTCATGAATGGGTATCTTGATTGCAAATGAGACTTTCACGAATGGTGTTTTCATGACGAATGGTCTACAGTACACGAATGAGCAGTTATAATAACATGCCATGTGTCAAAAACGGTTATATGTCTGTAATGACTGAGCAGCTACAGTATAACGAACGAGTCATTATCCGAAACGAATGATATCTTCAAATCTTCAACAAGACTTCCAGATTTTCATATTCTCATATCTAAACATAAATCCAAACCACAATCAATCGTGTAAATCTCGTCTGAATCATTTCCAAAATCAACAAATAATAGCTTAAACAACTAGTAAACAAACCGCGAACCAACCCTGACTAATTCGAACCTCCAATTCTCAAACAAACTCGTCTGAAATCACTCATAAACATAAACATATTCCTTTGTCCCGTACATAACCAATTAAACATCAATTCCACTGAATTAACCAACAATAAACCAATTAAACTAACACGAAGCTTGTAGATCTGATTACGAACTAAATTCAAATCAATTTAATATCATTTATCCATTACTCAGTGATAATCAATTCAAAATCAATCAAACAGTTTCAGAACTCAAATTCAAACTCAAACAATTAACCTATGAATTCTTAGAAATTCATATCAATTAAAAATCAATTCACCTTAACAATTGAACGTCTATACTCTTATACCACTTGAGAAACCTATTACGGACGAATCAATTTCTAGTTATAATAGTTCTCTTATATGTTACAGGTGATTGAATACATTAGTAAAGTGTGTGTGTGGTGAGAGAAAAATTTAGCAGCGTAACGACACTCCGAGAGTAATAAATCACACTTGTTAAATTAACATTTGAATACATACTATATATAGAAGATGAGTCCCATTCGTTATACATGCCATAGAGAATGGTACATTCTTCTTCAATCTCTAACTTAAATAAATGGTATAACGGATGACTCATTCGCTATACCTCATTCGTTAACATTCCATAACAAATAGTACGTTAATAATAACGATTAGGTTCATTCGCTAAACATCCTTAACGAATGGCCATTAAATATAGCGTATGGGTTCATTCGTTAAACATGCTTAATGAATGACCATATATACATGAATGGACTGGTAATTACCAAAATGACCTTTTATATAAATAAAGATAAATTACAAGATAATCAAAGAACGAGACGACTAAAAAATTCACTAACAGAAGACACATTCGTTATAGTATGAATGCACATCCGTTACTTGTAACTATTCATTCGTATGAACAACGATGACCAATTTTACATGCGTCATTCACTTATAACAACTTATTCGTCTATAGTGTCACATTCGTTACCATTTTAAACCCCATTCGTGATCATACTTTATTCGTTTGAACATTTGTGTGATCGTTCGTTAAAGTATCATTTGTATAAACAGTATATACATATTCCTTATCATTCGTTATCCCTTCGTGAGTCATACAAACCCATTCTTTATCCAAAACTTAAACCCATTTGTTACTAAAACCATTGTTTCATTCATTAAAGTATTTGCGTTATTCATTAACCAAAACTTTCATCATTTGACAGTTTTAACCCAAAACTTTAAAAAAAAAAGAAAATTTCTATGCATTAGCGTCTTAGAACATCATAATGAAACAAATATTGCATTTGGGTGTTGAGATCGGGTCTTATTCAAAGTGTCCAAGGCTGGTGAAACTGAGTGATTTTGCAAAATGGGAACCGAGGTTTAGAGCTCATTTGGGATCTGTACATCCCAACTGTTCTCTTAGTCTTGATAATGTATATAGTCCTCGAATGATTGGTGATCCTAGTACAAACTATGTAGAAAACCTTTTGATACTTACTCGGTGGAGGAGAAGAAAGCTTTGGAGATTGAGACAAAAGCTATTCTACCTTGACGATGGCATTACCCGATAACATATTTCATCAAGTCGGTAGTATCAAGATTTGTGCTTCTCTATTTCAGCACTTGAGATTGAGAAGTATGGGTAATACGTTGGAAAGCAAGAAAGTTATTTTGGAGTTTCAATACATAAACTTTTGTTTATTGAAAGGTGAACAGCCGATGAGATGCCATCTTATTGCTGAAATGACCAAATTGAAAATGGAATTTACTTAATTTGATCAAATTGACACGGATAAAAATTCGTTTCCAAGTTCATATTCTACTTTCTTACTGGTTTTGAAAGAGAATAATATCTTCAAGAGTGATGATCTTACTGCATTGGAGTTGATGAAAATGATTGAAGAAAGAGAGTATGATTTGAGATGTTAGAGTTCTTCCAAAGATAATGTTTTGGATAAAAATCTGCTAAGGATCAA
This sequence comes from Bidens hawaiensis, assembly GCF_021521415.1. Classification (NCBI taxonomy): domain Eukaryota; kingdom Viridiplantae; phylum Streptophyta; class Magnoliopsida; order Asterales; family Asteraceae; genus Bidens; species Bidens hawaiensis. Next base: position 6,569 of record NW_027496113.1, read on the forward strand.
GTATCCAAATCTGTTAAGTGAGGTAAGGTGCTAACTTAATAATGACAAGTGTGTAATCGTAATATTGGTGAACACAAAGGTTTGATCACAAGGGAAAAAGCCCTTAATCAAGATAGCCTTACTTCGGTCAAAACTTATCAAGGCAATCTTTGGTAAAATAGCTTCGGTCAAGGATTAATGAGATAATCTTTGGTCGAATTACTTTAGTCAGTGATCAACAAGATAACCTTTGGTCGAGGAGTATATGATTATCGTGATCTCTGGCACAAAAAACCCCCGGAGGATGAAAATTATCACCGTCAAGTTTATTAATGGTAAAAATCAGGTTACAAATGTGGTGGAGTTTATGATCGATATTACAAAGTTTGCTAGTGTGTAAAAAGAGTATTTACTTCTGCTCTAGTGTGTGTCAGTACATGTGTGTTTTTCTACTCAATCATAGCACATTTAAATAAGATAATAACAATAACAATATCTTCTAATTATCCGGAAGTCTTCCACTTAGCCGCTCCACGATCTTTAACCACGTGCCATTAGCCATCCAGCAGCGATATAAGCGTTAGACCAAGTCTAAATACCGTTGTTGTGATTTAAACATCAATCTTCTAGAGAATTCATCCATAATCAGCTATGTTGAAGTAGGATCCTGGATCCATGCTCCAGCTAGAGGTTGCTCTACGAAGATAGTTGATACAAATACGTCTTAAAGTTGCCACACCTGTCTAACACATCACCATACTAAACACAATCATTAGTAAACAAGTAATACCGAGGATCATCGATCCTTTATATCCTGATACATATTTCAAGGATAATCTATCCATAAGACAGTTAAGGATAAAGGATCCTCAGTATAAAATTCATGGCCTAACAATTGCCCCCAAAATGGCGGGTGACAGTGGAAAACAGTTGTCATTTTGAAATTCAAAATCACTGCAAAACAGAAGGTGATTAGACATGTGTCAAGCGGTTTAGTATCCACAAACCATAATTATGCGCCGCCTATATATGTGATAACTATAATATTCTTATAATCACATATCCAAGCGTCTTTCAGGTATCCTTCTTTCTTTTTGTTAATCTTCCTTCGATATGTCAACTGCTTCTACATCTTCTTCCTCTTCTTTTTTCCATCCTGATGACCTTTATTCACAAAATATCCTTCAATCACCCTCTTTCGAAACCTGTAAATTCACATATTCGGATGATGAAATCCGATCATACTTCCCAGCCGACACAGTTTTTCGACCCTTCGATCCTGCAGCTCGTAGTGACAGCATTTCGAAAAACTGGGTTTGCTTTCCGGCCCAACCGTTTCTCATTGGTTATAAGTATCCTTTCCCCAGTTTCACTCAAAGGTTCTTCAATTTAGCGGGAATTTTTTATATCCAGGCCACGCCAATGTTGTGGAGAGTCCTTCATACCATAGAAAGGATAATCGTAGAGGAAGGAGTTGAGTTCGGCTTAGCAGAATTAGCATATCAATACAATCTTGTTACCCACGGTTCCCAACGCTTTATCTTTAAATAGAAACCTCACCTAGAAAATCCCATTTTCAAAGTCACCCTTAATAGTACCCTTTGGAAAAACCAATTTTTCTTCGTAAGACGAGATTCTATTCCGGGTGGAACTAATCTTCCCAAAAAGTGGATACCAAAGGGTAGAATCCAGGATCCTTAAGTTACCAAGACAAGATATTCTAATCTTCTGCGAATAACTTTTATCACTTGTGCAGTTGAAAATTTCGAATTGTTGGCTGATCTTCCGGGAGTTGAAGATAAAGTGAAGAGGTTTCTGTCACTGGATCCTGCAATTAGGACCTTACAAGAAAAGTTTGTTTAAGGTTTTTGAAGAGCAAACTCAGAATCAGTCATGTCAAGTAAGAATAATAATAACTCTTAGTATAAAAAGTATTAATAATATGAAAACTTTTCTGTCAATTGCTGTTTATAGGTGCTCCGAAATCAGGAAAATCTGCTTCCAAGTTTTCCCTCAAGGATATTGATTGCATGCTTACCAAGAAAAAGACCCCGAAATCAACCCCTACATCCGAGCCTCGCCTGATCACAACTCAAACAAAGTCCGGATCCAAGAGAAAGAGGAGTTCAGATACGGAGAATCCCTTTGATGCCGAAAAGCAGATTCTGGACATGCTTTCTACTGTAAGGATCCTTTATCTTTGTAAATTCCTATTATTCCAAGCATCTTCCCAAGCTTATTCCGCTTTCACTCATAGGCCATTAATTCTGCCCGACACCACTATGATAAGACTGTCGCGGAGCATGAAAAGACCCTCGCTGTGTTGAGATCAACGGCTTCTGCTAAGGAGAAGGCCCTCTAGAAGATGACCAAAGAGAAAAGAGAGATAGAGGCACATGCTGCTGCCTTGGCCGTCCAAATGCAGGATGAAATCAACCGGGTTGCCGAAGAAGCGAAAGTATGGGCCGCCAAGTCGGTCCTCGAGGCCAGAATCAAAATGTTTACCGAAGCCAATGATCCATCTTTTGACAAGTCTTCATGGGAAATCAAAGAGTGGAGGCAAGCCTTGATCGACTTGGATGGAGGCGAGGATGAGACTGAAGCTATAATGGTTGAAGCGGGCGAAGCAGGAACAAGCGGTGTGAAGGATCTTGATGAAGCTGAAGTTGGAAACGAGGCACCGGTGGAGGTGAAGACAATCGTATGAACGGGCGATGAAGGATACGAAAGACAATGCCCAAGCCCGTTTTATTTTGCTTTTATGGTGTTTTAAGGAAAATATCCATGGTTTGTAATAAACAATAGAAATTTGGATAAAGGATCCATGATCCTTAAGACAATTGGCGGGGGTGACAAAGGTGAAGGGATCCTCTGTTTGTGGGGATGAAGCCTTTTTTGCCCCTGTTTTTTAATTTCCCTGCACTTTATGAACAATTAGTAACTTTCACTTACCCGGATGGATGGTCCATCTTTTCGTATGGTGAAGTCTGGGTTAGGAATTTTGGATAAGACCTCGGGGCTTATTTTAATTAATATATAAATCTTTTGACTTTTTACTTGTTATTTATTTTCAAAATTTTATTAGATATAATCTTAACATTGTTGATAGTTTTGCAATATAATCTTAAGTAAAAGATTTTTAGGATAAAAGATCCTTATTACGATTTCTTAGGATAGAATATCCTTAAAGGTTGATAAAAGTTTTTAGGATAAAGTATCCTTAAAATAGGGTAAAAGTTATTAGGATATAGTATCCTTAAAATATGGTAAAATATCTTTAGTAGTAAAACAACTTTAAGTGAATAACCTTCTAAACTGAAATATTCAAAACTATTGCAACAAATATGATACATAAATTAATAGAGATCATACCAGAGGGTCTAGGTCGACCTAAGTTACCAGAAGATCCTTGAAGGAATAGCTTTAGGATTCGGGATCCTTAGATTTTTGATCTTCACAAAGAACTTAGTAAGTCTGTTGCAAATAATTTATAAGGTTAACTGGGATCAAACCCATTAAGCTGTGGACAAGCCCAAATAATATACTGGGGACAAGCCCGTGCAGCTAGGGACAAGCCCGTGTAATCTGGGGACAAGCCCGTGTAATCTGGTGACAAGCCCATGCAATCTGGTGTTAAACTGGGGACAAGTCCAAATACTGGTGTTAACTGGTGACATGGCCCTGAGAAGAGGTGAAAACCCCTTAAACCTTAGGAAATGGTACGTATACCATTATTCGTAGGATCCTTCATATATCCGGAGACAACGAAATTGTCAGCCACTAAGCGTGTACTGGTCCCGCTGCCCCCAACTATACGTCGGATAACGTGAGCAACTGGCGATCGTGAGAAAGGTGAAAACCTTTAAACCTTATGGGATATGACCATCGGGGGTCATATCCAATCGTGGGCAAGGCCAAGGGAAATAGTAAAGTACCTTATATGTAAAGGAGAGGTGGCCAACCTCTTAGACTTTGAACCTCTTATTGAAATCTGCATTGTTACTTAAAAACTTGGAGAAGATAAATGTTAAGAATATATTATCCTTAGAATAACAAGAATAAAAAATAGATAAGTAATCAGATAGATATTACCAATTTTAGGATCCTTGATCCTTTAAGGATAATATATCTTCTCAGGATACCGGATCCTAATTAGAAAAAATACTTCTTTAGGTGGATAGTATTCCATGCTCTTGGTAGTCTATTGCCTTCCATTGTGAGCAAATGATATGCCCCCTTTCCTGCTTCCGACTCAATCTGATAAGGTCCTTCCCATTTGGGCGCTAGCTTCCCATCAACTGGATTTGTTGTGTTTTGGAAGGCTTTCCTTAATACTAGATCTCCTTCTTGAAATCTTCTGATTCTGATATTTTTGTTATATGCCCCAGCTACCCTTTGTTGATAAACTGCCATTCTGATCTTTGCTAGGTCTCTGAGTTCTTCTATGGTATCCAAGTCTTCAAGAAGGATTTCCTCATTGGCTTGAGGATCACGGATGCTAGTTCTCGCAGTAGGAACCACCATTTCTGTGGGAATTACTGCTTCGGATCCAAACACCAATGAAAAGGGTGTTTGACCTGTTGCATTCTTTGGAGTTGTCCTATCTGCCCAAAGAACATAAGGAAGTTCTTCAGCCCATTTTCCCTTCTTGGATCCTAGCTTCTTCTCTAGATTGTTGTTGATGATCTTGTTGCTAGACTCAGCTTGACCGTTGGCTTGGGGATGAACCGGAGTGGAAGTAATCATTTTGATGCCCCAACTGTCATAAAAGTTAGTGGTTCTATTCCCGATAAACTGGGAACCATTGTCACAAACAATTTCAGCAGGAATACCAAATCTAGTTATAATATTTCGTTTAATAAAAGATATTACTTCCCTTTCTCAGACTTGTACAAATGCTTCTGCCTCAATCCATTTGGAGAAGTAGTCAGTCATAGCAAGCATAAAGACTTTTCCACCGGGTGCTTTTGGTAGCTTGCCTACAATATCCATACCCCATTTCATGAAAGGCCATGAGGAGGATATAGGATATAAAGGCTCCACTGGCTGATGAAGGATGTTTGCATGTCTTTGACAAGCATCACATTTCCTTGAATACTTCACTGCATCCTTCTTCATTGTTGGCCAGAAGTATCCAGTTCTAAGTATTCTAGAAAATAATGCTCTTCCACCTGTGTGATTGTCGCAGTCTCCTTCATGAAAATCCTTGAGTACTTCATTGATCTCAGGATCCTCAATGCACCTCAAGTATGGACCTGCAAGAGATTTTCTATATAGTATATCATCTAATAAAAAGTACTGTGATACCTTGAGTTTGAAGGATCTGGGATTCTCTGTTGTTGGAATTTCTCCTATTTGGATATATTTTTTGATCGGGAGGATCTAGGATCCTTGATTGTCTGAGGATAAAGGATCCCAAAATACAATCTGCTTATCACTTGTTATTTCCCCAACTTCTTGCTCTCCTATTGTTGGTGAGAGAACATGAATGATTGGAATCTCCGTATCTTCTGGAATTTTCAAATATGAGGCTAAATTTGCCAAAGCATCTGCCCCGGCATTTTCTTCTCTTGGTACCTGTATAATGCTAAATAATTCGAAGGATTTTTCCAATTCCTTAACATCATCTAGGTATCTGATTAGTTTTTCTCCTTTAGCAGCATATGAGCCATTAAAGTGGTTAGCAATCAATAATGAGTCTATATATACTTGAAGATACCTGATCCTCATGCACTTAGCTAGTTGCAAACCTGCGATCAAAGCCTCATATTCGGCTTCATTGTTTGTTGCTTGAAACTCACAGGCTATAGACTGGGGTAATATGTTGTAACGATTCCAGCAAATTCAGGTATACCCTAGCCGGAATATACTATTTACGTGTTATTCAATACTGAATATATGAATTATAATGTGTTTATACGAGTATATAAGATTCACAGTACGAATTATACTCGAATGTACAGTTAGTCGTATTAGAATTACGATTAACCGATGAACGGTTATTGAAACCCGAACGAATCGGGGATTACGTCATAGATGAAATATATGATGTTTAATAAGGTTTACGAAGTATTAAGGCTTCGGGATAAGTGAATTATAGCACAGAAAAAGGATTTCGATTTATTAGTACGTCGGTACGTTAAATGAAACCTTTAACATCAAACCAAGCAAGAGACGATCGAGCAAGCCGAAAAAGATGCACAATTACCGACAATATGATGTGTTGAGTCAATAAACGTCATGGTTTAAGTTTTTAAAGTTTTTAAATCAGTTTTATATAAATTTCATTTTTAAGCCGAAAAACGACCGTTTTGGCCTCGTTTTGAGCGGAATTAAACGTTTAACCGAAAAACGAACTGAACCAGATTATCCACAACATTATCCGGATTACACAATCCGAATGTGTGGCTATGGTTGGAGATGTGGGCCCCCCCACTAACATAACATGGACCGATCGGTCCATGCTACACACATACACATTCACTTTTTCTTTTTTCTACAATATTACTCTCCAAATCCTCTCAACAGTCTTGAACATCCATCCAAAACCCAAGTTTTTAAGCAAGAACACAAGGTAAAAACCGAGTTGTGATCGTGTTTATCTTCTTTCCTTGGTTCATTTACAAGGAAATGAGGTTTCAAATGAAAAATGGGTGAAAACCCGAGATGAAACCGATTCTTGGAGGATCAAGTGATGTATACAAGTTATACAAAGGATCTTGGTCCAAGAAAGTAGTTAAAAGAGTCAAAAACGAATTTTTACGGTCAAAATCTTTGTTTTGATGTTTTAATCGAAACCATGAAAGAAATGGCTTGATTGTGGGTATAACTTTCTTGGTGTGGTGTTGTTGTGCTTGTAAGTGTTGTATCTAGTGGCTAGCAAAGGCTAGAAACCAAGATCTTTGCGATCTAACGCTAGAAAACACAAGATAGTTCGGTTTTCGTGTGATTTAGATAATTTGGACAGATTGTGATAGACCCAAAGTTGGGTCACGAAATTTCACAGAGATGATCTACACATGAAAATATGAGATCTGTGAATTTTTGGTAATTTTTGGATAAAGGATGAATATTTGGTGAATTTAATGCTCGGTTTTGGCCAAAAATGTTGAAAAATAGCTAAACATCATGAAAAATTCTGGAAAATTTAAGATAAGCTTTTTATAACATATAAAAGTCACACACAAAATTTCAGGTTCATTGGAAAGTCTAAGTAGGCTTTTCGGTAAAACGAGTTCTAGGGATTTCTAGCTCGATTTTGGTACAAATGGCATGAAAAATGAGTTTTTGGTTCTGGAAAAATTACAGGGAACTATGTGGGTGACAGGGGTCATCCCAGAAAAATTTGGGATTTTTCGAAGGTCGTTTGGTGTTTTTGACATATTTGGTGTTTAAATGACGTTTAAATATGGTTAAATAAATTTTAGATATAAAAATTAATTCTGGAAAAATTTTATAAAATTTCTTACTGTCAAAATATGGTTTGTACAAAATTTCAAGGTCCGAGACTAAACGGATATTTATTTGTGCTAAATGGAACTTAAAAACAAACTTTTAAAGCTTAAAACGTGTAAACCGGCAAAGTTCGCCTAAGCGAGCTGACTGGTGCATAAAAACCTTAAAAATGGACTATTTTCATGAAACTAAGTTAATCAAGTAAAAATAAATCATCCGAAAATAATTCGGATGATTTGGGTAATTTTACCCGATTTAACCGTTTCCGGTGTATTAAAGACGGAAACGGGCCCCGCGGCCAAACGGGGTGTCTAACCGAGCTCTAATTTCACCACTTTAATGAATATATTAATAACAACTATTTTCAGGACGTGTGTGGTCAAACTCATTTTTTGAAAACATAAAGACGGATAACCGTGCTAGGCACGCAAAACGAGAAAACAAACTAACGGTAGTTTTGACTAAAGAACTCTAAGTGATATCACAATCTAAGTCCTGAAAAGTATTTCGGGGTTAACATTGTCCCCGGATCGTGTACGGTACTGGGTTAACAGTGTCCCTAGACGTACCGGTTAACACGAATTTAAGTTATATTGATAGAAATTGTGTAGTAACGATTTGGGGATCGTATTACAGATCTGTACCAGTAGCCGTGCACCGTAGTACATCTTGCTCACAAGAAGGTGAGTTTTCACGAGCCCCTTTTTACTGAACTGTTTTAAATATTTTCCCGGGGCGGAAAGCATGTTTCTATCAAAGTGTTTAAGTACATGCTAATCACATGGAAACGAATGTATTTATATAATGTTTATTGTACGGAAATCGTACGGTAATGTATTAAGATGGTAATTAACTGAGTTGCTAATATTGTAAGGCCCGAAACAGTGTTCTGGGGTAACCGAGTTCCCGGAGGTTATTAAATGTGTTCTGGGGTAACCGAGTTCCCGGAGGTTATTAAATGTGTTTCTGGGGTAACAGAGTTCCCAGAGGTTATTAAATGTGTTTCTGGGGTAACAGAGTTCCCAGAGGTTATTGGAAGTATTCTGGGGTAACAGAGTTCCCGGAGGTTAATCGATATGTTTTGGGGTTAATAGAGTTTTCACTTGTGAACTCAGTATAATTACATCACTTATTTATGATTTTTATAATGATTTGTCATGGTTTATTTAAATTAGTGAAACTCACCAACTATTCGTAGTTGACCTGTTTTCTTTACATGCTTTCTAGGTACACTCAAATTGGAATGAGTAATATGTGTTCGATGCTGTGTGCTATTTTGTGGAAGTCTAGAGATCTATATTTTCCATTAAATATGTTAATGTACTATCGGTAACACTTATGTGATAACGCTTAGATGGTTATGAAACTCAGAACAATGTAATACGTTTAAATTATTGTAGTGGTGTTTTCTATATAAACAATGCTGTTGATATCAGATGTGTCTGTTGCATCCCATGTACGTTTCCGCTGCGGTTACGGGGTGTTACAGAACTTGGTATCAGAGCCATTGGTTATAAAGAATTAGGATGTCTTTAAAAGATACCTAAAATATAACCAGTAGCTCAAGTATTATAGGATCTGAATATCAACTAATAATATATTGTGACGAGATCGGGATGAACTTGGATGGACAAGTGGGTTATTATGGTCCGGACATAATAACAGACTTGTCTGCACGAGGGAATTCAGGGAAAGTCACGGGGGACTTTAATAGGTAAAATTGGCAACATACGTGCAAATATGTGATAATATTGTTATGTGGTCAAGTTGTATAAGTAAGTGTATATTAATTTGATTATGATTTACACTATGGAAAGAACTATATGTTTGTTAACTTGTGTGCAGGTAAAATGTCAAGAACTCCCAGTTTGTCGATTGAGGAGGACCCGGAGGAGGTCAGCTCCGGGGACTCGGGGAGCCCACTCGTAGCATCTAGCACAGAGCCTAGCGAGGCTAGCCTTAGGAGTTCCGGCCAGTCCTCCCCAGCTAGAATTGCCAGATCCCCTACCCCACCCGCACCACAGGCCGCCCCTGCACCCCCCGGATTCGGACCCCGCCTAACGGCGCGGATCAGTATCCCACATGTCCGACCTACCTCGCCCCCACCCAGACCTGCTACCCGCAGGGGCGAGTCCTCCCGCTCTCAGCCCGAGCCTGCGACTCCACCTGTGTGGGGTCTTCCTAGACAGGAACGGGACGCGGCGGCCTGGCTCCGAGTGCTCACCGAACAGGTGAATGAGCACTCTGCCGCCCTGACGGTGGGAGTCCAGAGGAGGATGTACTTGGGTGATTGCATACTGGACCATCAGTATGCGATTGCCCAGCTGAAGAGGGAGTGTTCATACTCCCAATGGATGCTCGGCCAGATGGAGATGCGGGTCCGGGTTATGATGGCTGTGTTGGTGGTGTTGGTGGCGATATTGGTGGGGTTGGTTTACCACCGTGTTTAGTTGTGTTGGGATGGGAATAGACAGGGACCGTTTTTTTTTGATACTCTGTGTAAGCAGTTAGTGGTGATGCTAACATGGAGTGAATCTTGTTTAGTTATAATACAACCACTGGCCCTTAGGGTGGGTCTCTTTTGGGGCATATCAGTATAGATACTTTTGGGTATCATTCAAGCACTGACCCGTTGCGGGTTATGTCGAGATGATGCCGACATAGGCCCAACGTATGAAAACTTAACTAATGTAATAGTGACAGGAAAGTAATATGAACGGATGTTTGTGTAATATGTACTAACGTTTATTAATGAATGGAATGTTTGTTGTGTTTTATGATTGGAACTTGTATTGATTATATATATTTTCTTGATGTTGTATAGAATGGCACCAAAACGTTCAGCCCAATTGTCGGAAGTGGACGTGAGCCGTCTGATTGCTCGCCAGTTAGAGGCGGCGATACCGGATATAGTATCGCGCATCGCCGCCAGTATTAACAATTCGGCCAATCCAACCCCTCCGAGCAATCAAACGACCACCAATAATGACGGGGAACGAAATACTAATCCTCCGCAGAATGATAACACGATTCCGAGTAATGACGCACCGCCTAGGGTGGTCATTACAGACAGTAATGGCCCTATACCTACGGTAGAGACGAACCGTACTGAACCGATTCGTGCATCCAGGGGATGTTCGATCAAGGACTTTATGTTGTGCAAACCTCTAGAGTTTAGCGGGTCTGAAGGACCAAATGGATTAGTTAAATGGATCGAGAAAATAGAATCCGTGGTGAATATCAGCAACTGCCCCGAGGATTGTGTTGTTAAGTATGCTGCCTGCACATTCACGGACCATGCCTTGACATGGTGGAACACGATAGTGCAGACCCGGGGCCAGGCGGCGACAAACCGCATGACCTGGACGGAGCTCAAGGCTCTTGTACTGGAACATTTCTGCCCGAAAAACGAATTGCAAAAGTTAGAAAATGAATTGTGGAACCTGGATATGCAGGGGGCAGACCATTTGGGTTATACGAACCGGTTTAATGAGTTGTCACGATTGGTACCATGGTTGGTCACCCCAGAGTCGAAGAGGGTGGAGCGTTATATTTGGGGGCTAACTCCAGTTGTAAGGAGTATAGTCAATTCTGGGGGACACCAGACGTATGAGGGTGCGGTGACGCAAGCTGGTATCGTCACGTATGATTTCGTAAGAAGCGGGTCACTGAAGGTGGCAGGAGAGTCCGCTGGGGGGAAGCGGAGTTCACATGACCATAGGACCCAGGAAAAGCAGCAAGGTAAACGTGCTAGACCCACTGCCCAGAACTACGCCCTGTCACACCCGGCCCTGAGCTGCGGAAACAGCCGGGCGCGAGCGAGTGGGGATTGATAATTAAGCACGGGCCATTGCAAACATTCATAGTAAGATTTTCATTGCGCATGAAATGTTTAATACAAATACATTACATTGTTTAAAAATTACATAAAAACATCCAAGTATAAAACTGTTGAAGATTTGCACGCCATATCCCCTTGCGCGGCGGGAACAACCACGCGCATCGAAGGGATAGAACTAAAATCTTCCAAAAAGCTAGTTTTAGATGTTCAGCGTGAGGTGCTCTAAGTGTGACTCCATGCGCTACCTAGTTATCTCCTGAAAGACACGTAAAAACATTTGAATCAGTATAAACTGAGTGAGTTCACAAGTTTTAGTAACTATATAAATCGCATTGCATCATAGTCTTGATAAAATCATATTGAAACACATTTCTGATTTCATGTCTAAACATATACTTGATAATCCGTATGAAAACATAGATCTGACACATATTTCTGATAAAAGTCGTTCCTCGGGCTACGCGCGATCATTACTGGAAGTGTGCTCGTCCATGCAAAGTGGCGCTGCCACTACGAGCTAAATAATATAATGCCGTCCCGCGGTTTACGCGTGGACATTTCTGAAAAACCGTGCTCGTCTATGCAAAGAGGCGCTGCCCCTACGAGCTAATCAATAATTCCGTCCCGCGGGTTACGCGCGGACGTTGTGCCGGAAAACAAGGCGCTCGTCCATGCAAAGAGGCGCGACCCCTACGAGCGGGCTCAAACCCATAGTACTGCCCCATGACCATACTAGGCACTCGTCCATGCAAAGAGGTGCGACCCCTACGAGTGGGTGGATCAAACCAGCAGTCCCTACCCTTAGAGTTCCAATGGTAAAGTGATCACTTACTCGAGTTCTAGCGCACATACATCGAAAACCTTAGATAACCGTTCGCATTGCTCATCATGAAATATAATTTAAACACATAATCGCTTGCATAGCTTGTAAGTATACCATGATAAAACATTATTTAAGTACGTGTCCCTCGCCCCGAAAACAGTTTAAAAACAGTGAAAACAGCGAGAATAGGGGCTGTGAGACTCACCTGTGGTTCTTGTTAAGGGATTAATCGAGATTCGGGTTTTCTTGGTGTTGGCCTCGGAATTGAAGGTCTAGAATGCGATTAAATAACAAGAAGTATATATATTAAGATCAAGAATTAGGAGAATATAAGGGTTGGAAAGCAGATCTCAAGGTTATATTCTTGGCTTACCTGGTAACAGGATCGCAAACGAAAACAACGGATGCTTGGGAGATGATTAGTGCAAGTTGCAGTTCTTAAGAGAGAAGTTTGAAGTGTGTTTTGGGTGATAATTTAGGTTACATATTTATAGGCAAACTCAAGGAAACACAATCCCTTGCTTTAGGGGATTGTAATCTCTTCATATCTAGGTGTAATGATGATAAAGTATGGAAATTATTATTATTTATTTAAGAGTGGAGTAGTGGATAAAAGATTTTGATTTGATTTGGACAGGACATGCAGGTCTGTGGTTGGTGGGAGTAGGGTGGCTGACAGTTGACTTTTCATGTTACAGTGTGCTTTTTCAGGTACTTTGTCAGTGTACAGTAAAAAGTGGAAAATCTCTGAAACACGCTACTGTTTCCCTTTGGGCGGGAGTAATCTCCTTACAACTGGAGAATAGACTAAGTGTTCTGCGCGTATTACTTTGTGCGCATAGCTTTCTGCGTGAAGGACATTTCTTTGCTGCGGGTAGGTGCGTGACCTTCTCGCAGTCAGGGACATTGAGTTTCATTTGTAGATTCTCCAGGTGGTCTTGGTATTTCAACATAGTGATCAGTCATGTTGAAGTCAATTCCATCTTGGAGCTTCAGGCAAACTAGCTCTCATTGTTCCCGCCATGCGGGAAGGTTAGTCCCCCTTCCGCACGCGCATAAACGATTTGGGATGCACCCGCCTTAGCATCATGCGAGACGGTCAACACATTAGACAACATTAAGTTATAGAAACATAAAACCAATACACTCGCGCATGGCGCATATAACATATGCCCACGCAGGTTCTTAACATGGTGCGCTCGCGCAGGGTGCTCATAACAAATACCCGCGCCGATTCTAACATAGCGCGCTCGCGCAGGGCGCACGTAACATGCCCGCGCTGACTAATATGGCGCGCTCGCGCAGGGCGCACATAACGTGCCCGCGCTGATTCTAACATAGCGCGCTTAATATTTACAACCACCTAATTATTAGGTTGATTACTTAGTTTATAGGATTGAGAAATTTACCGGGTGTCACATTCTCCCCCTGTTAAGCGAATTTCGTCCCGAAATTTAGGAGACGTTGCTGGCAGAAGCCATGTTCTGAAAGAGGTGTGGGTATTTCTGGCGCATTTGATCTTCTCTTTCCCAAGTGAATTCAGGCCCACGCCTTGAGTTCCATTGAACCTTTACTAACTTGATTCGACTTCTGCGCAACTTTTGTTCTTTCCAATCGGTTACGGCTATAGGCTCTTCTACGAAGTGCAGTTGTTTGTCGATGTGAATCTCTTCCAACGGTAAAATCAACGTTTCATCAGATAAACACTTTTTGAGGTTGGACACATGAAACGTATCATGAACTCCACTGAGTTCGGCGGGTAAACGGAGTTTATAAGCAACCGGACCGATCCTTTCCAGGATCTCAAATGGTACGATGAAGCGCGGATTCAACTTTCCTCGCTTGCCGAAACGGGGGACTCCTTTCCATGGAGAGACTTTCAAAAGTACTTTATCCCCTACTTGGAATTCCAATGGTTTCCTTCGCACATCTGCGTAGCTCTTCTGTCTATCGCGCGCTGTCTTAAGGCGATCCCTTATCTGAAAAATCTTGTCTGTTGTTTCTTGGATCAATTCTGGACCAGTCATTTGCTTGTCACCCACTTCAGCCCAGCACAGTGGGGATCTACACTTGCGCCCATACAAAGCTTCGAACGGCGCAGCCTTGATGCTTGTGTGATAACTGTTGTTGTAAGAAAATTCAACCAATGGGAGATGAGTATCCCAGCTACCACCGAAATCGATTGCGCACGCGCGCAGCATATCTTCCAATGTCTGGATTGTTCGCTCGCTTTGCCCATCCGTTTGGGGATGATATGCCGTACTCATGTCAAGACGAGTACCTAAAGCCCCTTGTAACGATCTCCAAAACCTTGATGTGAACCGACTATCTCTATCAGAAATGATGGACACTGGGACTCCATGTTTTGAAACTACTTCTCGAATATACAGTCGGGCTAACTTTTCCATCTTATCGGTTTCCTTGATCGGCAGGAAGTGCGCTGACTTAGTTAGCCGATCTACAATAACCCAGATCGTGTCATAACCCCCAGGTGTCCTTGGCAGTTTGGTGATGAAGTCCATAGAGATTTGTTCCCACTTCCACATGGGAATTTCTGGCTGCTGAAGTAACCCCGACGGCTTCTGATATTCAGCCTTTACTTTTGAACACGTCAGGCACTTACTGACATACGTCGCGATGGCGCCTTTAAGATTGGGCCACCAATACAGTGCTTTAACATCTTGGTACATCTTGTCTGCGCCAGGATGTACGGAATACCGCGTCTTGTGAGCCTCGTTTAATACTCGCTCGCGCAATCCTCCCTTGAGAGGGACCCATATGCGGTTAGCGAAATATAGATTGCCGTTCTTAAGTTCCAAATTCTTAATCATACCCCCAAGGGATTCGTTTTTAGCAAACTCTGGTTTCAAAGCTTCTTGCTGAGCGTCTCGGATGCTGGTAAAGAGATCTGCGCGAATGGTCAGCCCTAGAGCCTTGACTCGTAGTGTTTTTATTCGCTCCTTCCTGCTTAGCGCGTCTGCCACCACATTCGCCTTTCCAGGGTGATACTTTATTTCACAATCATAATCGTTCAACAATTCAACCCATCTTCGTTGCCTCATGTTTAAATCCTTTTGATCAAATATATGTTGAAGGCTCTTGTGATCCGTAAAGATTATACACTTTGTACCATAGAGGTAATGGCGCCAAATCTTTAGCGCGAAGACAACCGCTCCAAGTTCCAGATCATGCGTTGTGTAGTTCTTTTCATTGGTCTTGAGTTGGCGCGAGGTATACGCTATGACTTTGTCTCGCTGCATAAGGACACATCCGAGTCCCTGATGTGAAGCGTCGCAATAAACGACGATGTCGTCCGACCCCTCGGGCAGAGACAAAATTGGCGCACTACATAACTTCTGTTTCAACATTTGAAACGCTGCTTCCTGATTTTCGCCCCAAACAAACTTCTTGTCTTTCTGAGTTAGCGCGGTCAGAGGTAGAGCTATCTTGGAGAAGTTCTCAATGAAGCATCGATAGTAGCCAGCTAGTCCTACGAATTGCCTCACCTCAGTTGGGGTTTTTGGCGCTTCCCAGTTTTCGATGGCCTTGACTTTGGAAGGATCAACGTGTATTCCTTTCTCGTTTACAACGTGACCGAGAAAGTGAACTTCTCTAAGCCAAAACTCGCACTTGGAAAACTTCGCATACAACTTTTCTTTCCTCAACAATTCCAAAATCAATCTCAGGTGTTGCTGATGCTCGGCCTTGGTCCGAGAATAAATCAGAATATCATCTATAAATACAATCACAAACTTGTCCAAGTATGGTTTGCACACGCGGTTCATCAGATCCATGAATACAGCCGGCGCATTAGTTAGCCCGAAAGGCATCACTAAGAACTCATAATGACCGTATCTAGTTCGGAAGGCTGTTTTCGGCACATCCTCCTCATGGACCCTAAGTTGGTGGTATCCGGACCGTAGATCTATCTTCGAATAATAACTGGATCCTTGCAACTGGTCAAATAAGTCGTCAATCCTCGGTAAGGGGTACCGATTTTTGACTGTCAGCTTATTCAGCTCCCTGTAGTCAATACACATTCTGAACGAACCATCCTTCTTCTTAACAAACAGTACTGGAGCTCCCCAAGGTGAAAAGCTTGGGCGTATGAAACCCTTATCCAATAGTTCCTGTAACTGATTGGATAGCTCTTGCATCTCAGATGGAGCTAGTCGATAAGGCGCTCGAGCTACTGGCGCAGCTCCTGGGACCAAATCAATACGAAACTCGACTTGTCGCGGCGGCGGTAATCCGGGCAAATCTTCAGGAAAAACTTCTGGAAATTCGCGCACTACTGGTAAGTCTTCAATTCTTCGCTCATCTCCTTTCTTCTCTACTACATGCGCCAGGAAGGCGTAGCACCCTTTCCTTAGGCACTTGCGCGCCTTTAGGCACGAAATCAGTTTTGTCGCAACTCCCCTTCTTTCCCCTTGAATTACCAAGGTTTCTCCGTTCAACAGTGGGACCCGAACCTGCTTCTCATGGCAAATAACTTCCGCGTGGTTCTCGACTAACCAAGCCATACCTATCACAATGTCAAAACTTCCCAAGTCTATTGGCAACAAGTTAATATTGAACCCGTGACCTCCCATGACTATTACACATTGTTCAGTTCTTTCGTTCGCGCATAACTGCCTACCATTGGCTAGTTCTATAGTATAAGGTGTGTCTAGCCTACTGGTTGCTAGGCCTAGGGAGTCTTTAAACTCAGCGGATATAAAACTTAGGTCAGCGCCAGTATCAAATAAGACAGATGCAAAATGTCCGTTAAGCAAAAACGTACCGGTTACCACATTCGGCTCTTCTTTAGCTTCGCCTGCGCCGATCACAAAAGCTCTCCCGCGAGCTTGGTTTCCCTTTTGCGGGCAATCCCGACTAAAATGCCCTGGCTTCCCGCATGCGTAGCAGTTGTCGCTCGCTCCAGCTTCTCTGACACGGCAATTCATCGTCTTGTGCCCTGGTCTGCCACATTTGGCACATTCGATTCTTGCGCATTCACCCTCGTGGTGATACTTGCATTTGTTGCACCATGGGCGAGGCCCGCTGTATCCTTTCCTTGATGGCTCCGCGGCTTGGATCGCGTAAGCCCTTGCGCTCTCCTGCTTCTTGAACGGTGGTTGCTTGGAGTCGGACCCTCGGTGGTGAGAGTTCCACTTCCTCTTGGGATCAGAGGTTCGCTGCTCGATTCCGCGCGTAGTTAACATACCCGCACGGACCGTATCCCTTGTAAGGGTGATGGCCCGCGCTACCGCCTCATCAAAGGTTGGAGGCGCTGCGGCGTTGAGCGGAACCCTAACAACAGGAGGTAACCCAAAGATATACCTCTCGATCTTCTTTTCCTCCGTGTTTGCCATGTCTGGCACCAACTGGCAAAGCTCGTTGAACCGGTTGTTGTAGGCGTCGATATCCGTTCCTACCATGGTGTGGTTCCAGAATTCCTGTTGTAGGTTCTGAATTTCTGCGCGAGAGCAGAACTTTCTCATCAACATTTCCTTCAGTTCCTCCCAGGTCTTGTGGAGAGCAACTTCTCGCCCCAATGTTTTCGTTTGAAGCTTCCACCAAGACGAAGCTGCTTCTTGGAACATGCAGGTCGCGTAAAGGACCTTCTGGTTCTCACTACATCCGCTAATGGAGAGAACTGTCTCCATCTTGTCAATCCAGTTGTAGAGCCCAATGGCCCCTTCGGTACCCTTGAATGGCCAAGGCTTACAGGCCATGAATGTCTTGTAGGAGCATCCTTTGTCCAAGGTTCCTGATTCGGGTTCTGGGGTCTCATTCTGACGACCCTGACTTGATTCGGCCTTGCTGGCCTCATGTGTTGCGATTGCTTGCGCGATTATTTCCGCGAGTTCCTCGGGTGTCATGGTAATTCCCTTGGCTTTAGTTGGAGGCATTCTCGCTTTAAAAGAGTGAAAACATATCAATCTTAGCGCATGTATTCTGAGCACATAATATTATCATTATTTACTAGACACTGTGTGACCCGTGTTCCTAAGTGTGTGTATAGTTTCTTTTGAAAATATTTCATGCGATTTCCCCCAACGGTTATAGTCTAGGTTAAAACTTCTTTTCCTAGTTCGCTATAACCAGTGCTCTGATACCAATCTGTCACACCCGGCCCTGAGCGGCGGAAACAGCCGGGCGCGCGCGAGTGGGGATTGATAATTAAGCACGGGCCATTGCAAACATTCATAGTAAGATTTTCATTGCGCATGAAATGTTTAATACAAATACATTACATTGTTTAAAAATTACATAAAAACATCCAAGTATAAAACTGTTGAAGATTTGCACGCCATATCCCCTTGCGCGGCGGGAACAACCACGCGCATCGAAGGGATAGAACTAAAATCTTCCAAAAAGCTAGTTTTAGATGTTCAGCGTGAGGTGCTCTAAGTGTGACTCCATGCGCTACCTAGTTATCTCCTGAAAGACACGTAAAAACATTTGAATCAGTATAAACTGAGTGAGTTCACAAGTTTTAGTAACTATATAAATCGCATTGCATCATAGTCTTGATAAAATCATATTGAAACACATTTCTGATTTCATGTCTAAACATATACTTGATAATCCGTATGAAAACATAGATCTGACACATATTTCTGATAAAAGTCGTTCCTCGGGCTACGCGCGATCATTACTGGAAGTGTGCTCGTCCATGCAAAGTGGCGCTGCCACTACGAGCTAAATAATATAATGCCGTCCCGCGGTTTACGCGTGGACATTTCTAAAAAACCGTGCTCGTCTATGCAAAGAGGCGCTGCCCCTACGAGCTAATCAATAATTCCGTCCCGCGGGTTACGCGCGGACGTTGTGCCGGAAAACAAGGCGCTCGTCCATGCAAAGAGGCGCGACCCCTACGAGCGGGCTCAAACCCATAGTACTGCCCCATGACCATACTAGGCACTCGTCCATGCAAAGAGGTGCGACCCCTACGAGTGGGTGGATCAAACCAGCAGTCCCTACCCTTAGAGTTCCAATGGTAAAGTGATCACTTACTCGAGTTCTAGCGCACATACATCGAAAACCTTAGATAACCGTTCGCATTGCTCATCATGAAATATAATTTAAACACATAATCGCTTGCATAGCTTGTAAGTATACCATGATAAAACATTATTTAAGTACGTGTCCCTCGCCCCGAAAACAGTTTAAAAACAGTGAAAACAGCGAGAATAGGGGCTGTGAGACTCACCTGTGGTTCTTGTTAAGGGATTAATCGAGATTCGGGTTTTCTTGGTGTTGGCCTCGGAATTGAAGGTCTAGAATGCGATTAAATAACAAGAAGTATATATATTAAGATCAAGAATTAGGAGAATATAAGGGTTGGAAAGCAGATCTCAAGGTTATATTCTTGGCTTACCTGGTAACAGGATCGCAAACGAAAACAACGGATGCTTGGGAGATGATTAGTGCAAGTTGCAGTTCTTAAGAGAGAAGTTTGAAGTGTGTTTTGGGTGATAATTTAGGTTACATATTTATAGGCAAACTCAAGGAAACACAATCCCTTGCTTTAGGGGATTGTAATCTCTTCATATCTAGGTGTAATGATGATAAAGTATGGAAATTATTATTATTTATTTAAGAGTGGAGTAGTGGATAAAAGATTTTGATTTGATTTGGACAGGACATGCAGGTCTGTGGTTGGTGGGAGTAGGGTGGCTGACAGTTGACTTTTCATGTTACAGTGTGCTTTTTCAGGTACTTTGTCAGTGTACAGTAAAAAGTGGAAAATCTCTGAAACACGCTACTGTTTCCCTTTGGGCGGGAGTAATCTCCTTACAACTGGAGAATAGACTAAGTGTTCTGCGCGTATTACTTTGTGCGCATAGCTTTCTGCGTGAAGGACATTTCTTTGCTGCGGGTAGGTGCGTGACCTTCTCGCAGTCAGGGACATTGAGTTTCATTTGTAGATTCTCCAGGTGGTCTTGGTATTTCAACATAGTGATCAGTCATGTTGAAGTCAATTCCATCTTGGAGCTTCAGGCAAACTAGCTCTCATTGTTCCCGCCATGCGGGAAGGTTAGTCCCCCTTCCGCACGCGCATAAACGATTTGGGATGCACCCGCCTTAGCATCATGCGAGACGGTCAACACATTAGACAACATTAAGTTATAGAAACATAAAACCAATACACTCGCGCATGGCGCATATAACATATGCCCACGCAGGTTCTTAACATGGTGCGCTCGCGCAGGGTGCTCATAACAAATACCCGCGCCGATTCTAACATAGCGCGCTCGCGCAGGGCGCACGTAACATGCCCGCGCTGACTAATATGGCGCGCTCGCGCAGGGCGCACATAACGTGCCCGCGCTGATTCTAACATAGCGCGCTTAATATTTACAACCACCTAATTATTAGGTTGATTACTTAGTTTATAGGATTGAGAAATTTACCGGGTGTCACACGCCCTGACTAGTTCGGGCGGAAGGCAAGAACCGCAGAAGGGAACGTTTCCTAAGTGTGGGAAATGTGGTTACCACCATGGTGGCGTGTGCAAAGAGGTGGTGTGCCACCGGTGTGGCAGGATTGGACACTACGCACCAAATTGTAAGACAAATCTGAACAACCTGAACCGACAACCACAACCTATCCGTGCGCAACCATTTAAGACTCAACCAGCCCGACAGCAGAACCCGCAAGGAAACTAAATGGTGACCACCAGCCGTGCTTGCTATGAATGCGGCAGCACGGATCACTTCAAAAGACACTGTCCGAAACTGAACCAGGGAGGAAATGGGCGGCAACCCGCGGGTCAGGCATCGTCGTCCAATCCGGCGCGAGGCCGAGCATTCGTGATGGGGGCGAACGAGGCACGCCAGGACCCCAGCGTAGTGACAGGTACATTCCTCGTCTCTGATCATTACGCTTCTGTATTATTTGATACAGGTGCCGATAGAAGTTTTATCTCCGTTAGATTCCTTTCGATAGCAAACCTTCCTATTGGTGAAACCATAGAACCTTACACCGTAGAAGTCGCTAACGGTAAGACCATGATAGTTAATCAGATAGTTCGGAATTGCCCTTTTATTCTGAACGAACAATCCTTTCTGATTGACTTGTTACCGGTAGAATTGGGTAGTTTTGACGTGATAGTGGGAATGGATTGGTTAGCACGTAACAGGGTAGAAATAAACTGTGAAAAGAAAATCATCAAAATCCGGGTGTCGGATGACGAGGAGGTATTAGTGCAAGGAGAAAAATCCGGCACCATGATACCATTTATATCCCACCTCAAGGTGTTAAAATATATACGTCAGGGATGTGTGGCGTATCTAGCGAGCCTGACGGCCACTGATTCTGAGGAAAAGCGGGTGGACGATATTCCCGTGGTACGCGAATTTCCACAAATTTTCCCAGAGGAACTTCCTGGATTACCGCCAACCCGACAGGTCGAATTCAGAATCGATCTGTTACCTCAAGCTGGCCCTGTTGCTAAGGCACCTTACCGACTTGCACCATCTGAGATGCAAGAATTATCCAACCAGTTGCAAGAATTGTTGGATAAAGGATTTATTCGTCCTAGTTATTCCCCGTGGGGTGCACCGGTACTATTCGTGAAAAAGAAGGACGGGAGCCTTAGAATGTGCATCGATTACAGGGAATTGAACAAGTTGACAATCAAAAATAGGTATCCTCTTCCCCGAATCGATGATCTGTTCGACCAACTAAAAGGTGCGAGCTACTTCTCAAAAATAGATCTTAGATCGGGATACCATCAGGTTAGAATTCAGGAGGAGGATATCCCAAAAACCGCATTCCGGACTCGCTACGGTCATTACGAGTTCTTAGTTATGCCTTTTGGGCTAACAAATGCGCCAGCAGTGTTCATGGATCTCATGAATCGAGTCTGTAAACCCAACCTCGATAAATTCGTCATCGTGTTTATTGACGATATTTTGATATACTCGAAGAATAAAGAAGAGCACGAGCAACACTTAAGATTAATTTTAGAGCTTCTAAATCAGGAGAAGTTGTATGCAAAATTCTCCAAGTGTAACTTCTGGTTACAAGAAGTGCAATTCCTTGGTCACGTTATAAATCACCAAGGAATACACGTTGATCCAAGTAAGGTTGAAGCGGTTAAGAATTGGCAAGCGCCTAGATCGCCAAAGGAAATCCGCCAATTCTTAGGCTTAGCTGGATACTATCGTCGATTTATAGAGAACTTTTCCAGCATCGCCCAACCTTTAACCCTCCTGACTCAAAAGGATCGAAAGTATGATTGGGGAGAAGAACAGAAAGCGGCGTTTCAAACGCTAAAACAAAGATTGTGCCAAGCGCCCATCTTAAGTCTCCCCGACGGAGACGATGGTTTTGTCGTGTATTGTGACGCGTCCCGTAGAGGATTGGGATGTGTGTTGATGCAGAATAATAAAGTCATAGCCTATGCTTCCCGACAGTTAAAAGTACACGAGAAAAAATTACACTACTCATGACTTAGAACTGGGAGCAGTTATCTTCGCACTTAAAATCTGGAGACATTATCTCTACGGTACAAAGTGCACCATCTTCACCGATCATAAAAGTTTGCAACACATATTCGATCAGAAAGAACTGAATATGAGACAACGAAGATGGGTCGAATTATTAAGCGACTATAACTGTGACATCCGTTATCACCCCGGCAAGGCTAACGTCGTAGCCGATGCCTTGAGTAGGAAGGATCGGGTTAAGCCATTGCGAGTGCGAGCGCTGGGGATGATAGTCCAGTCGAACCTTTCGGATTTGGTTCGAGTCGCTCAACGCGAGGCGTTGGAAGAGGAACAATTGGAAAAA
Organism: Bidens hawaiensis; assembly: GCF_021521415.1. Taxonomy (NCBI): domain Eukaryota; kingdom Viridiplantae; phylum Streptophyta; class Magnoliopsida; order Asterales; family Asteraceae; genus Bidens; species Bidens hawaiensis. The sequence continues at coordinate 29,452 of NW_027496113.1, forward strand.
GAGGGACTTTTCGGTAACGAGAAGAATTTCGAACAGCGCAAGGACGAAATTCTCTACTTCAAAAATCGGGTTTGGATCCCGACCCTCCATGACCTTCGTGAATTAATCATGGATGAAGCGCATAAATCAAAATATTCCATACATCCGGGTTCGGATAAGATGTACAAGGATGTGAAGGAGTTCTATTGGTGGCCGGGTATGAAAAAGGATATAGCCACATATGTCGGCAAGTGTACGACGTGTGCGAGGGTTAAGGCGGAGCACCAGAAACCTTCGGGAATGTTACAACAACCGGAATTTCCCGAATGGAAGTGGGAGCAGATCACGATGGATTTTGTGACACATCTCCCCAAGACGTCCCGAGGACATGATGCAATTTGGGTAGTCGTGGATCGATTAACCAAATCGGCACATTTTATTCCGATTAGAAATAATTATAACACTGAGAGACTTGCGCAGATTTATATAAATGAAATTGTGTCTCGTCATGGTATACCCATCTCGATCATCTCCGGTCGGGATAGACATTTCACCTCCAAACTTTGGCAAGCTGTCCAAGAAGCGTTGGGAACGCCTATTGATCTAAGCACAGCTTACCACCCTCAGACCGACAGTCAGTCTGAGAGGACCATTCAAACCCTGGAGGATTTGCTTCGTGCATGCGTACTGGATTTTAAGGGAAATTGGGATCAACATCTCCCACTCGTTGAATTTTCCTATAATAACAGTTACCATAGCAGTATAACGGCAGCACCTTACAAAGCATTGTATGGACGGAAGTGCCGATCACCACTCTGCTGGACTGAAGTGGGCGACACACAGATTATTAGATCAGATCTGGTCCAAGAAACGACCAGCAAAATTCTTGAAATTAAGAACAATCTGAAGGCCGCACGGGATCGGCAGAAGAGTTATGCCGATACCCGTAGAAAACCATTATCATTTGAGAAAGGTGATAAAGTGTATTTGAAAGTATCACCGTGGAAGGGTGTGGTTAGATTTGGAAAGGCGGGGAAGTTAGCTCCTAGATACATTGGACCATTCGACATTATTGCAAAAATCGGTCCTGTAGCATACCGATTAGAACTGCCTGATGAACTGAGTGCAGTTCACAACGTGTTCCACGTGTCGAACTTGAAAAGATGTCTGTCGGATGAGACATTGGTGTTACCTTTAGAGGGTGTTCAAATAAATGATAAGCTCAACATTGTAGAGGAGCCCATAGAAATAGTAGACGGGAAAATCAAGCAACTTAGACACAATAAGATCTCGTTGGTCAAAGTTAGATGGAATTCGCAACGAGGCCCAGAATATACATGGGAACGAAAGGACGAATTTCGGAAGAAATATCCCCACCTATTTCGGCAAAAGGAAGTAGTTGATGCGTAAAATTTCGAGGACGAAATTTTTATAACGGGGGGAGAATGTAACGATTCCGGCAAATTCAGGTATACCCTAGCCGGAATATACTATTTACGTGTTATTCAATACTGAATATATGAATTATAATGTGTTTATACGAGTATATAAGATTCACAGTACGAATTATACTCGAATGAACAGTTAGTCGTATTAGAATTACGATTAACCGATGAACGGTTATTGAAACCCGAACGAATCGGGGATTACGTCATAGATGAAATATATGATGTTTAGTAAGGTTTACGAAGTATTAAGGCTTCGGGATAAGTGAATTATAGCACAGAAAAAGGATTTCGATTTATTAGTACGTCGGTACGTTAAACGAAACCTTTAACATCAAACCAAGCAAGAGACGATCGATCAAGCCGAAAAAGATGCACAATTACCAACAATATGATTTGTTGAGTCAATAAACGTCATGGTTTAAGTTTTTAAAGTTTTTAAATCAGTTTTATATAAATTTCATTTTTAAGCCGAAAAACGACCGTTTTGGCCTCGTTTTGAGCGGAATTAAACGTTTAACCGAAAAGCGAACTGAACCAGATTATCCACAACATTATCCGGATTACACAATCCGAATGTGTGGCTATGGTTGGAGATGTGGGCCCCCCCACTAACATAACATGGACCGATCGGTCCATGCTACACACATACACATTCACTTTTTCTTTTTTCTACAATATTACTCTCCAAATCCTCTCAACACTCGAACATCCATCCAAAACCCAAGTTTTTAAGCAAGAACACAAGGTAAAAACCGAGTTGTGATCGTGTTTATCTTCTTTTCTTGGTTCATTTACAAGGAAATGAGGTTTCAAATGAAAAATGGGTGAAAACCCGAGATGAAACCGATTCTTGGAGGATCAAGTGATGTATACAAGTTATACAAAGGATCTTGGTCCAAGAAAGTAGTTAAAAGAGTCAAAAACGAATTTTTACGGTCAAAATCTTTGTTTTGATGTTTTAATCGAAACCATGAAAGAAATGGCTTGATTGTGGGTATAACTTGCTTGGTGTGGTGTTGTTGTGCTTGTAAGTGTTGTATCTAGTGGCTAGCAAAGGCTAGAAACCAAGATCTTTGCGATCTAACGCTAGAAAACACAAGATAGTTCGGTTTTCGTGTGATTTAGATAATTTGGACAGATTGTGATAGACCTAGAGTTGGGTCACGAAATTTCACAGAGATGATCTACACATGAAAATATGAGATCTGTGAATGTTTGGTAATTTTTGGATAAAGGATGAATATTTGGTGAATTTAATGCTCGGTTTTGGCCAAAAATGGTGAAAAATAGCTAATCATCATGAAAAATTCTGGAAAATTTAAGATAAGCTTTTTATAACATATAAAAGTCACACACAAATTTCAGGTTCATTGGAGAAGTCTAAGTAGGCTTTTCGGTAAAAACGAGTTCTAAGGATTTCTAGCTCGGTTTTGGTAAAAATGGCATGAAAAATGAGTTTTTGGTTCTGGAAAAATTACAGGGAACTATGTGGGTGACAGAGGTCATCCCAGAAAAATTTGGGATTTTTCGAAGGTCGTTTGGTATTTTCGACATATTTGGTGTTTAAATGACATTTAAATATGGTTAAATAAATTTTAGATATAAAAATTAATTCTGGAAAAATTTTATAAAATTCCTTACTGTCAAAATATGGTTTGTACAAAATTTCAAGGTCCGAGACTAAACGGATATTTATTTGTGCTAAATGGAACTTAAAAACAAACTTTTAAAGCTTAAAACGTGTAAACCGGCAAAGTTCGCCTAAGCGAGCTGACTGGTGCATAAAAACCTTAAAAATGGACTATTTTCATGAAACTAAGTTAATCAAGTAAAAATAAATCATCCGAAAATAATTCGGATGATTTGGGTAATTTTACCCGATTTAACCGTTTCCGGTGTATTAAAGACGGAAACGGGCCCCGCGGCCAAACGGGGTGTCTAACCGAGCTCTAATTTCACCACTTTAATGAATATATCAATAACAACTATTTTCAGGACGTGTGTGGTCAAACTCATTTTTTGAAAACATAAAGACGGATAACCGTGCTAGGCACGCAAAACGAGAAAACAAACTAACGGTAGTTTTGACTAAAGAACTCTAAGTGATATCACAATCTAAGTCCTGAAAAGTATTTCGGGGTTAACATTGTCCCCGGATCGTGTACGGTACTGGGTTAACAGTGTCCCCAGACGTACCGGTTAACACGAATTTAAGTTATATTGATAGAAATTGTGTAGTAACGATTTGGGGATCGTATTACAGATCTGTACCAGTAGCCGTGCACCGTAGTACATCTTGCTCACAAGAAGGTGAGTTTTCACGAGCCCCTTTTTACTGAACTGTTTTAAATATTTTCCCGGGGCGGAAAGCATGTTTCTATCAAAGTGTTTAAGTACATGCTAATCGCATGGAAACGAATGTATTTATATAATGTTTATTGTACGAAAATCGTACGGTAATGTATTAAGATGGTAATTAACTGAGTTGCTAATATTGTAAGGCCCGAAACAGTGTTCTGGGGTAACCGAGTTCCCGGAGGTTATTAAATGTGTTCTGGGGTAACCGAGTTCCCAGAGGTTATTAAATGTGTTTCTGGGGTAACAGAGTTCCCAGAGGTTATTAAATGTGTTTCTGGGGTAACAGAGTTCCTAGAGATTATTGGAAGTATTCTGGGGTAACAGAGTTCCCGGAGGTTAATCGATATGTTTTGGGGTTAATAGAGTTTTCACTTGTGAACTCAGTATAATTACATCACTTATTTATGATTTTTATAATGATTTGTCATGGTTTATTTAAATTAGTGAAACTCACCAACTATTCGTAGTTGACCCGTTTTCTTTACATGCTTTCTAGGTACACTCAAATTGGAATGAGTAATATGTGTTTGATGCTGTGTGCTATTTTGTGGAAGTCTAGAGATCTATATTTTTCATTAAATATGTTAATGTACTATAGGTAACACTTATGTGATAACACTTAGATGGTTATGAAACTCAGAACAATGTAATACGTTTAAATTAATGTAGTGGTGTTTTCTTTATAAACAATGCTGTTGATATCAGATGTGTCTGTTGCATCCCGTGTACGTTTCCGCTGCGGTTACGGGGTGTTACATATGTCCCCCTGTGGAGATTTCAGTAGGATCCCTAATCCTGTTACTCTTACGTTGGATGCTCCATCTATGCTATGAAGAGTATCCAAGGATCCTTGGTCTTTTCCAGTTGTTGGACTTCCCAGTTAGCTTCTTTTTGTAGATCACTAGTGAAATCAGCCACAAAGTCCGCTAGTGCTTGAGATTTGATTATTGTTCTTGGCTCATATTGGATATCATATGCACTTAATTTCACTGCCCATTTGGCCATTCTACCTGATAACTCTGGTTTTCTAAGAACATTCATCACGGGATAGTTAGTTCTCAAAATAATATGATGAGTTTCAAAAATAATGTCTTAATTTAGTGGATGCCATAATGAGTGCAAGAATTAACTTTTCTAAATGAGAATACCTGACTTCCGCATCTAGAAGACTTTTACTTACATAGTAAACGGGATTTTGTTCACCTTCATGATCCTTCACTAAGACGGCACCTACTGCGTTTCCTGAGACGGTTAAATATAGGTATAAGGATTCTCTATCCACCGGTTTCATTAGGGCTGGAGCTGAGGATAAGTAATCCTTCAAGGCTGTAAGCGCAGCCTCATGCCTTTCCATCCATTCAAACTTTTTATTCTTCCTAAGAATGTCATAGAAGTCCTTGCACTTCTCGGAGGATCTTGAGATGAATCTATTGAGGGCAGCTATTCTTCCTGTGAGCCTTTGGACATCCTTTGTGTTTGCATGAGATTTCAAATTGAGGATGGCTTCAATCTGCTCGGGGATTGCTTCAATTCCTCTCTTCGTCACCATGTATCCCAGAAATTTTCCAGCCTTAACACCAAAGTGGCATTTTGACGGATTCAATTTCATGTTATATTGGTCGAGGATATTGAACGCTTCCTCGAGGTCTCTAAGGTGATCCTCAGCTTTCTTTGATTTTACCACCATATCATCTATGTAGACCTCCATTGTCCTACCCAACTGATCCTTGAACATCATGTTGACTAATCTTTGGTATGTTGCCCCTGCATTTGTTAGGCCAAACGGCATAGCAGTATAACAGTATATACCAGTAGGAGTCATGAATGTTGTATCCTCTTGATCAGATGGTTCCATCTGAATTTGTTGAAATCCAGAGGAAGCATCCATAAAGGTAGGCATTTCATGTCCTGCCGTTGTGTCAACCATGGAATCTATATGTGTTAATGGGAAAGGATCCTTGGGGCATGCCTTGTTTAAATCAGTAAAATCGACACACACCCTCCACTTTCCATTCTTTTTTGAAACAACGACCACATTAGCTAGCCATCGAGGATATTGAACCTCTCTGATCATACCGGCCTTAAGAAGTTTTTCAACTTCTTCTTGTATGATCTTGTTCCTCTCAGGAGCGAATTTCCTTCGCTTCTGATGGACGGGTTTAATAAATAAATCAAGGCCGAGTTTATGAGTGATTACCTCTTTTGAAATACCTGTCATGTCCGAGTGCTTGAAGGCAAAAGTAGATCTTCTTCGACCTAATAAGGATATTATATCCTCATCAATCTTACTGGGGATACTGGATCCTAGGTACACCTTTATTTCTGGATCCTCGGGATCCAATGATACTTCTTTAAGGTCTTTCTCCCGAGCTTCCATCACGTCCCTAGGATGTTGCTGTAGTTGCTATGCTATGGTTGGCTTGGCTGTTGGCTTCATTGATGATGAATAATAGTTCTTGGCCTCCGCTTAGTCACCTACTATCTTTACAACTCCCCAAGGAGTAGGTAGCTTGATGCACTGGTGATAATTTGAGGCTACAGCTTTCATTCCATGGAGCCACGACCTACCTAAAATAACATTGCTACAGGAAAGGTTATCTATAACACAAAATTTTTGGTATGAATTTAACCCTTCGATATAAATTAGGAGGTTGATGTCCCCCAGTGTCTTCTTGGTTTCGCCACTGAAACCAACTAGCACCGAAGTTCTAGGGATGATTTCTGAATCCGGGATGTTCATTTTCTTAAGGACATCATGTTGGATAATGTTGACCGAGCTGCCGCCGTCTACTAGGATCCTGCGTACATAATGGTTAGAGATAAATAAAGTAATAATCAAACCGTCATGATGAGGATCATGTATGTTCATTTTGTCTTCCTCATCGAAGAATATTCTCTTGTCTATTGTTAGGGTGGTTGACACGATTGGTTGATCTCCGTTATCCATCTTTATCTCTTTAGCGAGTCTTTTTGCTGCAGAGAAAAAAGTTCCACATATATCAGAACCTCCTGAGATGAAATTAACCGTTCGCACGTCCATCTTGTCCTGGTGAGGATCCTGGATCCTTGAATTGAAGAAGACTCTCTGATCAGTCACTCGAGTAGTGGGGATGAGCGGTCTTCTCTCGTCGTCCAGTTCGAATTTCTACTACGAAATCTTCTCTTATGGCACAAGAATCTTGAAATAATTCGTAGTCTCTGGAGACAAAGTTGATCACATGAGCATCTGGCGGTGGTGGTGTTGCTTTCTGTGGAAGGTCTTCAGAATCTCGGATCTTGGATTTCTTCCTTCCCAAGAGTTCTTTAAAGTGACCCTTGCTCAGGAGGTAACCAATTTCCCTCCTTAAGCCGATGCATTCGTCTGTTGCGTGGCCAAAATCTTCATGGAAAGCGCACCACTTAGACTTGTCCTTGAAGCCGACAACCTTCTCATTTTTTCGGGGCCACCTTGCTTTTTCTCCCAGATCCTTCATGGCACAGATCAAGCCATCTCCTTCTTCAACTGCCCGCACGTTTTGATTATTGAACTTGGTGTACGGCTTTGAATTGATGTTCCTATTCTAGGATCCTTTATTCTTCTCGGGAGTTTCTTGTTTCTTTTGTCCTCCGAGACGATCTTGGATCCTTTTGTCTTCTTCTAATCGGATGTATCTTAATGCCCTGTTTCTGACTTCGTCTAATGTCCTGCATGGAGTCATCACTAAATCATCATAAAAGGGAGAGCTCTTCTGAATTCCCATCTTGAATGCTTCAACAGCAGTAGTCATGTCAAGATTTGGGATTTCAAGAGCTTCCTTGCCGAATCTGGTGACGAAATCCCTAAGGGATTCATCACTAGGTTGGACAACACGATATAAATCACTGGTTAATCTCTCAAATTTTCGACTACAGGAAAATTGAGTGTTAAATAAGTTAACTAAGTGAGAGAAAGAAGTAATTGAAAAAGGAGGAAGACTTAGCAGCCATTTTAGAGCGGCTCCCGTTAGTGTGGATCCAAAGCCCTTGCATAGGCAAGCTTCTTTGAGTCTCTCTAGAATAGGATTGATCTCCATCCTTTCCCTATACGTGCTACATGTTCTTCAGGATCAATGGTCCCGTCATAAGTCTTCATATTCGGAGTTTGAAACCGCTTCGGGATTTCAGCATCACAGATAAGCGAGGCGAATCTGGATGCTCTGTGGCTTCCTTCAGGTATCTCGGGGATTGGTCTTATGACTCCGGGAACACTGAATATCATATCCTTGAGCTTCTGAAGCTCCTTGGCCATAGCTTGGTTGATACCTGCATCCTGCACAAAACCACGGTTAGCATCTAAGGGTAAAGGATCGTACAAGTTACCTCTTTGTTGAGTGAAGGTTGGCATCTCGGATGAGTAGATGGGGTAAGAGGAGTCTGCGATAAGAGTTGGTCCTCCAGAGGCTATGGTTTGCATGGGGATTATGTCTCCTTCATGGACTTCGGAGGATCGTTGATGTTGGACGCCTGAGGATCCTTGATTTGGAAAGAAGGATCCTTGATTCGGGATGAAGGATCCTTGAGGTTGGGTACCATAGGATCCTTGTGGAAGGATGACTGATCCTTGCCGATAATATGAGGATCCTTGGTTCTGCTGACCCATGGATCCCTGTTGAAGGATAGATGATCCTGGCTGAAATAGCGAGGATCCTTAAGTCTATTGACCCATGGACCCCTGTTGAAGGATAGATGATCCTGGCTGAAATAGCGAGGATCCTTGAGTCTATTGACCCATGGACCCCTGTTGAAGGATAGATGATCCTTGAGAGAACTGAGCCATGGATTCTGGACTGGTGAAATCCAGCATCCTTGGCATCAGGGGGGTGAGATCCTCTGCTGGCCTCTTGTTCTTCTTGAGATCCTCTATCTCACGGAGGATCCTCTTATTAGTCTTGTTCTACTGCTCCATGTATGCTTTAACCTGCAAAAACATAGATGAAACATCACTATTAGAATTAACCACCGGGGCAGCAACAGCATTTTTCGAGCTCTGCAAGACTGGTAGTTGCGTCTTGCTCCCAGCAGCAGCAGGTCGTTGCGTTCCCGTGATTGGTGGAGGCATCGGTGGAAAAGTCCTTGATGAGAGAGGAACCGTAGCCGGCATGGTTGATGAAGCAGAGGTTGATTGAGAGGCCGTTGATAGTGATATGGGTATGAAAAAGTTGAGAATGATAAGAAAATATGGATTATAGCACCAATTGCCCCACGGTGGGCGCCAAATTGTTTTGGATAAAAAACTGCAAAGGATCAAGTATCCAAATCTGTTAAGTGAGGTAAGGAGCTAACTTAATAATGACAAGTGTGTAATCGTAATATTGGTGAACACAAAGGTTTGATCACGAGGGAAAAGGCCCTTAATCAAGATAGCCTTACATCGGTCAAAACTTATCAAGGCAATCTTTGGTAAAATAGCTTCGATCAAGGATTAATGAAATAATCTTTGGTCGAATTACTTTAGTCAATGATCAACAAGATAACCTTTGGTCGAGGAGTATATGATTATCGTGATCTCCGGCATAAAAAAAACCCCCGGACGGTGAAATTTATCATCGTCAAGTTTATTAATGGTAAAAATCATGTTACAAATGTGGTGGAGTTTATGATCGAGATTACAAAGTTTGCTAGTGTGTAGAGAGAGTTATTTACTTCTGCTCTAGTGTGTGTCAGTATATGTGTGTTTTTCTGCTCGATCATAGCTCGTTTAAATAAGATAATAACAATAACAATATCTCCTAATTATCCCGAAGTCTTCCACTTAGCCGCTCCACGATCTTTGACCACGTGCCATTAGCCATCCAGCAGCGATATAAGCGGTAGACCAAGTCTAAATACCGTTGTTGTTATTTAAACATCAATCTTCTAGAGAATTCATCCATAATCAGCTATGTTGAAGTAGGATCCTGGATCCATGCTCCAGCTAGAGGTTGCTCTACGAAGATAGTTGATACAAATACGTCTTAAAGTTGCCACACTTGTCTAACACATCACCATACTAAACGCAATCATTAGTAAACAAGTAATACCGAGGATCATCGATCCTTTATATCCTGATACATATTTCAAGGATAATCTATCCATAAGACAGTTAAGGATAAAGGATCCTCACTATAAAATTCATGGCCTAACAGATAACCAAAACCCTATTCTTTATGGTGGTTCTCTTCCCTTGAGCAGCAAGACAAGTCCTATTTCTACTTTCTACTCACAGAACATTCAAAAAGTTTCACAAGCTAGTAATTCAATGCCTATTGTTTGCTTTTTGGCATCTGGCTCAAACAACTCATCTGGTGGGTCAAGTATTTTATTTGCTAGTGCAAGTACTTCTTCTACTTCTCAACCTCCACAAGTCAATATGAAAGAAACAGAACAACATTTTTCTTTCTTAAGTGCATTCATGATGTCGTATGAACAACTGGTGAGGGGGCGAAGATTGCCACTAGTGAATTGACCGATGAAGATTATGACCATATTGACCCGGATGATTTGGAGCTTATGGACCTAAAAGTGGAATATGGAAATGATAGTGAGGAAATGCATGCTAATAACAGGGAAAGATTTACCTACTTTGAACAAGAAGGTTGGGTTCGATAAATTAAAGGTTCGATGTTACAATTGTCAAGATTATGGCGATTTTGCTAAAGAGTGTGACAAACCGAAGAAAGAGTATTCGGGACCCCGTAATCAAGATAGATGTTCTGGCAAAGAGTTTTCTGAATCTAAGAAGAAGAATTCTGGGGGTGAACCAGTGAAAACCGGTGGGTCACAAGCTTTAGTTGCTGTTGAGGGTATCGACTGGAATCAAAGACTGTTAGGAAATTCTTCTAATGGTACTCAAGTGAACCTGGCCATATTCGAGACTTTTAAACAATTTCAACATGAAAATGGTGCTGGATTAACTGTTGATAGTGACGAATCAGAAACTGAATATGATTCTGATGTTTCTAGTCAAGAGCCTCAAAATTCTTTTGCTTGCAAGGCTAAGATCGAAGAGGTTAGTCCTAATCCTACTTGTGTTGAACATGTTAATGTTAAATCGGAAAGTGTGAATGAATATGAGAGTTCATCATGTTCTCAATGTGATTAATATAATTCTAAGTTTGCCTTGATCCATATTCACAATGATACTTTGATGAAAGATTTAGCGATAGTTCGTGATAACTATCGGCAAGCATTTGATCTTGAAAAAATATCTAAAATTAATATTGAGGGGTTGTCAAATATTAATCATGATCTATAGGCTGAACTTTAAGGACAAATATTAATCATCGATCGACAGTTTCAGGAAATCATAAAGTCAAGAACTAAGATTTCTAAACTCGAGAATGAGATACTTGAGTTGAAAACAAAACTTGGAAAGTTTAGAAATTCTTCATTTCTACTTAATGAGATAATTGAAATATCTGGTAAAAAGAAAGGTTCTAAAAACGGTTTTGGATTTGTTGAAATTCCTCCACCATTTCATAACGATTATTCAAGCAATCCATTTTCGAGAGAAAAAGAAAAAGTTGTTATTGATAATACTTTGACTGTTGATCGTCCCAAAATGGTTGAACCTATAATCAATGTGGAGAAACCAAAACAAACTAAACAAGAAAAACCAGTTTTTCAAGTCTCAACTCAAGAAACTCATGTTTAAAGCAACAAAATTTTTGTTGAGACTGTTGATGAGGTAGTGATTGAAGATATATTTGAACCCGGGGAGGTTCACAAAGAACAAAAAATTCCTCATTCTAACCACATTCTTTATGAACCCCATGACTTTGAGGAAGTTGTGTACGGGTCAAACATATCTAATGTAAGCAACAAAAAATCAGAAAAACCAAGTAATTTTGATGAGGATTTGATGAAATTCATTAATCCGTTTACAGGAAAAGTAAAAAGTGGAAGAGTTTCTAAATTAAAAGGTGTGAATAAGGTTTTTGATGAAAAATAAATTCCATTACACTTGATCAAACCTGGGTTGATTGAGAGTGTCTTTCAGAATGAGACATCAAGCTTAAAAGATATTGAAAAAGCTTTTGCAAAATTCAAGTCGTTGAACAAACCAGTCTCTAAACCAAAAGTAAAACAACAATTGAAATTTGTGGAACCTATAAAGTTTGTCAGTTCAACTGGAACTGATACTTTACAAATTCAAACTGTTCAAATCTTGAATTTTATAAGAAAAAACTAATGATTCACTTGGATGATGTTAAAGTATCGGTTAAATCTTTTCAACCTGAGGTTTCGCATACTAGTGTTAACTCACCACACATCTTTGTGGACATGAGAACTTGTCTCTAATGTGGTGAACATGGTCATGTTGCACGTCAATGTGGAACTAGGGTAAACAAGATTAAAAAATCATTAACCAAGGAACAATCACCTAAGGTTCCATTGGTTAAAGAAATATTAAAAAGAAAACCACCACAAATTAAGCTTGATGATACACACATCATGTTTCATGATGTGAACCCACGTAAGGTGGTTCATGTTAATGTAAACACGATTAAATTAAAGAGCAAGTTATTTGACCTCATTCAACCAATTTATCAAAACCAGGACTTAAATGTGATTAAAGATGCTTACCTTCGCAGAAAGTCAAATAAAGCAATCACATATACTCAAGTGCATCAATAACATTCGAAACCTAAGATTATCGAGTCTGAAAAGGAAATAACAAAGGTTCCCAAGACTGAGGCATGGGCGGCCATTTTGAACTAATCATTTACTTTGATTGAGCAGAGTTCATCCAAGACTATTTCTGGTGATAAATGGATAATGGATAGTGGATGTTCTCGACACATTACTAGTAACCTTCATCTTATTACGAATGTCAAAAATATTCAAGGAGGGTATGTAGCGTTTTCTGGTAATCAAGGTGGGATGATTACTAAAGAAGGTGAAGTTATAAATGGTAGCATTAAATTTGCAAGGGTAAATTATTATGATAAGGTGGATCACAATTTGTTGAGGTGTCACAGATCTGTGATAAGAAATTCACCACCTTATTCACTAACAAGGAATGTGTAATCCTTAAACCGGGTTATGTTATTCCTGAAGATATGGTAGTTATGAGATCCCCCCCGATCTAATGATATTTATGTACTCAACATGAGTTCTAATGTATCGTATTTTCTTCTACATAAACATGTTTTGTCTCGAAAGCACCGAGAAAGACTCAATCTTGTAGCATAGGCGTATGGGTCATATTCATGTTCGAACGATGAATCACTTAATGTAAAATGATTCAGTGAACGGTGTTTCACTAAAACATTTCAAATTGACCAGTCACTGTGTTGCATGCAGGAAGGGTAAACAGAAGAACACCCGATGAAGCAAATCAATTCCATTGATACTCATTTGGAACGTCTTCATATGGATTTATTCGGTCCAGTGAATCGTTCGATTATTGCGGGAGATTAGTATTGTTTAGTTGTTACAGATGGCAATTCAAGATATTCATGAGTTTTATTTATAAGTTCCAAAGATCATACACTAATTCTTGTGCAAAATTTAATCACCAAGATCGAATCACTTTACAAACATAAAGTGAGATGAATTCGAAGTGATAATGGCACGGAGTTCAAGAACAATGTGTTTGACTTTTTCTATATTCAAAATGGAATTCATAGATAATACAGTGCTCCATATGTTCCACAACAAAATGGTGTTGGTGAGAGAAAGAAAAGAAAACTAATTGAAGCAGCAAGAAATATGTTGGCGGATTCGAAGCTTCTCGTTCAATTCTGGAACGAAGCTATGAACACCGCTTGCTATATGCTTAATCGTGTTCTAACGGTTAAAATGCTCAAGAAAATGAGGTATGAGTTACTCAATTACCATTTGCCTAACTTAAAGTTCCTCGAACCATTTGGGTGTCCTTGTACTAAGCTTAAACGAGAGACGGGTAGTATCAATGAAAAGGCAATTGAAGGCTTGTAAGTGCATGATTTGTTGTCCGTAGCTTATCGAAAAGGCTAGCGGTAGTCTAGTGTTTATATTTAATGTAATAAGGTCATTCTCTATGGATTGTAAAGTGAATGGTTCTATTCATTATAGACTATGTTATTCGTTAAGTTAGGAGCTCATTCGTTATGGAGATATAACGAATGGATGCTCATTGGTTAAGTTAATCCTCATTCGTTATGGAGATATAACGAATGAGAGCTCCTTCGTGATGGGAATACCCCATTAGTTAGAGATGTTAACGAATGGGGTCTAGGCATATATATAGGCAGTTCCTATTCACATTAGGTAGAGATCCGAGCTTAATTTATTCAAGTTTTGTTACCATGTCGGATTCTCTCTAGACATAATGTATTCACCATAACGTAGTTAATAAAGTATCGTTAAAGTATTCATCTCGTGTGTATGTATCATGTTATGCAATTGGATTATGTTCGTATAATGTAAAATAACGTTTTCTCAATTGGTATCAGATCTTAAAGATAACATTCCAGATCTTCAACGAAGCATCGAATATATGTTATGAACTTGATGCAATCATCAATATAATCAGTAACACACTGAATCATATTCAATTTTGATAAAAATAGTAGCATCTTCATCAAGCTCTTATTATTGGCGGATTGATCAATCACCATAAATAACCGCTAAAATTCATTACGAAGATTTGGAATTGTATCACAATCACAAATCAATCTTCAATTTACATTAACATCCATAGATTCAAACTGATTTTGATCAAACAATATCAAAACCCGAATAACATGAACATACACGTCTCAGATCTAAATCACAATGAATTGGTACGTATCAAGAGCAATTCCCGCTCTGATACCAATTAAGAAAAAATTATTTTACGTTATACGAACAAGATCCGATTGCATAACATGATACGTACACATGAGATGAATACTTAAACGATAATTTATTGACCACGTTATGGTGAATACATTATGTCTAGAGAGATCCGAGCTTAATTTATTCAAGTGTCATTACCATGTCGGATTCTCTCTAGACATAAAGTATTCACCATAACGTAGTCAATAAAGTATCGTTAAAGTATTGATCTCGTGTGTACGTATCATCTTATGCAATTGGATCATGTTAGTATAATGTAAAATAACGTTTTCTCAAGGCTATTTTCTTGACTATGCTTCACCTAAGAAACGGGTTCTTTAACTTTTCTTCGGAATGTGTAGAAGAATGGTATCATGTGTGACTGCCAAAGATACATTACACCATCTACAGGCAAGGGACCTGATTGGATGTTCGACTACGAGAAGTTATTTAAGTTGTTTACTCCATCCATTGAAGTACCTAATGAAGACTTGGTTCGTGATTATTTAGAAGAACAAATGTTTTCCATACCAAGATCTTCTATTTATGATGATGATGTGGTACAAGATCAACCTGAAACATCCGATGATGTTTCCATATCTTTAGATGATTCTCATTTTGAAGATTCTTCTTCTTCTCCATTTGTTGAAACTCCAGAAGTTACTGAGGTACTTGTCGGAGAATCATCTCAAATAGTGAACGAGGTTGCAGCTGAGAATTATATCACTAACTTAGAAGACAATGTTGTTGTTTCTGAGAATCCGAATCTTCGGATTAATACGTATCATCCTCAGGAAATATCATTTGTAATCTTCATGATGGCGTTCGTACGCGACAACAGGTCGCGTATGTATGTGAAGATAAAGTATTATGTGCGTACGCTGACATGCATGCTTCAAGAATCACGAGTATCTCCCGATACACTTGCTTTTTATGTCAAGTAGAGTTGCAACAGTTTGTGCGGCTGGGTGTATCGGATCTCATTGATACACCGGAACGGGTTAAGAAGCCTACCACGACAAAATAGGTGTATAAGTGTAAAAAGGATGATGGTGGGGTTATTTTTAGAAATAAGGCACGGTTGGTTGTACAAGGATTCAATCAGCAAGAAGGCGTAGATTACACCAAAGTATGTGCTCCCATTGCAATATTGGAGGTTATACGTATTTTTCTAGCCTACGCAGCCTTTAAGAATTTCAAAGTTTATCAAATGGACGTTAAGATTGTGTTTCTTAATGGGGAACTTCATGAAGAGGTGTATGTGAAGCAGCCTCCTAGTTTTGAAGATTTAGACTATCCCGAGCGTTTTTATCGTTTAAATAAGGCTCTGTATTGTAAGACCTTGGTATAACACACTTACTGACCGTCTGATCGATAGTGGTTTCAAGCGAAGGACTGTTGATTGTACTCCTTTTTACAACACTGTTGGAGAAGATTTGCTCCTTGTCCAGATTTATGTGACGACATCATATTTGTCTCAACAAACGATATGTTATGTAAGGACTACGAGAAGTCGATGCAGACCAAGTTCGAGATGAGCTTGATGGGAGAAATGAGTTTCTTTTTGGGGTTGCAGCTTCATCAGTCTGAAGACGGGATCTTTATTCATCAGACGAAATATGTGAACGATGTCTTGAGCCGATTCAATAATACTTCCGGAAAGTCCCTTCTACTCTTCTTCTAGTGGGTCACAATTTTTCACCAGATGAATCGGAGGACTCCGTTGATCCAATCCTTTACCGAGTAATGATTGGTTCATTAATGTAGTTAACAACATCGCGTCCTGATATAATGTTTGTTGTTTGTTTGTGTTCCAAGTATCCAGAGAGTCCTCGAGGGACTCATCTGGCGGTTGTGAAGCATATTTTTCACTATCTGAGGGGTAATCCTAACATCAGGTTATGGTATCCCAAGAATGATAGTTTCGATCTTAATGTTTTCTCAAATTCCGACTATAGAGGATGCAAGAACAACTTCAAGTCAACAACGACGGGTTGTCAGATCTTATGAAACCGGCTCATTTCATGGCAGTGTAAGAAGCAGACAACATTCTCTACTTCAACCGCAGAAGCTGAATATGTGGTAGCCTCGAGTTGCTGTTCACAGTTTTTGTGAATCAAGCAGCATTTGCGGGATTACGGTTTGAAGTTTCTTACTACTATTATTTTTATTGATAACTCTGCTGCCATTTTCATAATGAAGAACCACGTGCACCACTCTAAAATGAAACATATTGAAATTCCTTATCATTTTATCCGTGACTGTTATGAAAAGAAATTAATTAATATTGAAAAAGTGCACACAAATCATCAAAAGGCAGACCTTTTTACCAAAGATTTTGATAAAATGAGATTCAATTTTTTCTTGGTTTAAATGGTTTAAAATCACTTGCTGATACCCCAAAGCTCGGGTAATCATTTTTATGTTTTTGTACAGATTTATTATTTTTTCTTTCTTTAATATTTTGGTTTTTATGGGGAGAAAAATGGAAAGTACAGAAATAGTGTGCTTTCTATTTGTACAAATAAATCCAAACCATTCAAATATTTTGAAAATCCAAAAACACTAAAAATGTGCTCCTAAAAATGAGTTTTTAATCAAAAAGGGAAAATGATAGTACAATGATCAGTTACATTCCAAATTTATGTATAAAAATAGGCATAAAAGGCTATGTGCTTAATTGTGTTGGTGCATTGGTAGGTCTTAAACAAACGAGTAAGGTAGAGTATGTTATTTAAACATAATGTTGCCAAATTAAAAGAGGTGTTAGTCTCTTACAAAAGTCTTGGTGATGAAGACAAAATGTAAATAGCCTGTCATACTCAAGCCTTATGTTTCAGTATGATCACAAAAATTAAAATCTTGACATGTTTTAAGCTTCTAGTAGTAATTGGATCGTCAATGGTGTATGGTCTTATGGCCTTAAATCCTGTATTTATGGGATGCTTCAAGTTCCGGGACACCATGAGTCTTTATGAGGTTTATCATTTGGGTATTCACCATTGTGAATATTAAATTGCTTTAAGAGCGAACCCTTTATAAGTCAATAAACTTGATAACTAATGTACTTTGTACAAATTCATTACTGACTTGATCAAATACGATGTCAGTCATACATTGTTCCTCCATTGTGCGCGTCGCATACAAATAAGAACGGACCCTAGGGGATACAATTTATGCAAGCCATACAGATGAAATCGTGCATATTCATTCATGGTAAAGGAAATTTGGGGTATTTCTTGATAACGGGGGTATATCTTGTTGTGAAGGTTGGTTTTAGTAAAAGCTAAAAAAAATAAAATATTTAATGTGCTGGTTCTAAGGTTTAAGTCGAGTTGGGATGACATGGTAAAAAATCAAGTTAAACCTGAATCGAGATTAGAGGCCGATAGATTATGATATTTTGTGCCTAACTAAAATTCGAACATATCACAAAAATTCTTGAAAAAATTGTTATAAAATTTAGGTGGATAACAGTACCAATGACTGACTTAACGTCAGTCATAATAAAGCCGAAAGATAAACATGTTATGGATCAATTTCTTGATCAATATGATTCCATGCTCAACTCACAAAAATATGTGCCGTTGTAGTAGATTACATTTTTTGTTCTTTATTTTGATTTGATTTTAATCTGGATATATTCAAAATTCAAAAATATTTTATTTCAAGATTATTTTCGATTTTAATCTGGATGTATTCAAAATTCAAAAAAATTTTATTTCTGGATTATTTTCAATTACCGGGCTGTGTGTATAAAAGATTCGTAAAGAAAAGATTTCCTTACGTTTTTAAGTTAAGTTTGTTAACGTAATTGTTTCAACGTAATACCTTTTACCTTATGGGTAAAGATTTAATGTAGTTTTAAAGTAATTTTATCAAAACATTGGTTTTGATAATTATTTATTTGGATTAGAAACGGTAAATTTCATTTTTAAAGTAACTTCATCATTCGCTACACTGTATTAATGAATTAGTATACATTCGTTAATGTATGATAACGAATGTGGTACATTTGTTATCCATGCACATTCCCTTCCGCTATCTGACAAACGAATGGGCATTGATTCGTTGAAATAGTATAACGTATGACTAACGATTAAATAACTATTTGTTAGGATTTAATGTATGAGTTTACTCGTTAATTTTATTAACGAGTGAGCTTACGAATGAGAGATCATTCGTGTACCTAAATGTAACGAATGGGCTTATTCGTTCACCTAGGGTTTTATGCCAGTACAACATATATAAACCCAGATCCAACGAATGAAGTCTCATTCGTTTCAGTACTATTTACCTAGAAAAGAGAGCAAACCAAACGTCACTCTACAACAATTTTCTAAAATGCCAGATCTTACCAAATCCACTC
The DNA here is from genome assembly GCF_021521415.1 of Bidens hawaiensis. NCBI lineage: Eukaryota > Viridiplantae > Streptophyta > Magnoliopsida > Asterales > Asteraceae > Bidens > Bidens hawaiensis. The sequence continues at coordinate 48,406 of NW_027496113.1, forward strand.
TTGAGTGTTAGTATTGTGATCTACAGGTAACGGCGAGTTCAATGAAATAAGATTCATTAATTTTGAACCATGGTTCATGTGTTAATTAGACAAATATCTGAACGACCCTAAAACGGATTAATTTACAACCTAAATGATTCAACTGAATCAGTTAATGTGTTAGGGTTGATTTCGATGTCTCTACGGTCACAGTGATATAAATTTTATTGTATAAAATTGATTTTTGATCTTGATTGGTAATTCAAATTGCATGTTGACTTTCTGAGTGTTCTTTGCAATTCTGACTTTTGACCAATTGAAGTCAAAAGATTCATTCGTTCTTTCACATTCGTTCTGTGTAACGAATGAGAAGATCATTCTTGATATTGATGACGAATGAGACTTCATTCGTTATAAATTATAAGAATAAGAATCATACGTTAACTTTGAAATTTAATCTTAACAAATGGCCTCATTCATTTAACTGCTTACAACGAATATGATCACTCTTTAGTCTAGTGTAACGAATGAATAACGAATAACAGTTGGTTTAAATTTAAATAAAATGAAAATTCACTAAGTTTTGGTGATTTTTTTATAGAATTTGAAGTACATATTGGATATTAATTGTTCGGTTTTTACAAATATGGTAGAGGACATTAATATCGAGGCTCCGGCTCAGAAGCAACCTGTTGTTCAAGCTCAAGAAGAACCTTAACCTGTCGAGCAACAAGTTGTAGAAGAGGTTCAGGTTGCCGAGCTACATTACGACAAGAAGCACAACATTTTTGCGTTCTTGGTCGAGGAATTCTTTGGAAGGTCTATGTTCGGGAGCATGATCTATTTTCTGAAGTGCTCGAGGATTAATTATGCTATCTCAGCTGATACACCGATATACTTTAGCATTATCCGTCCATTTTGGGATTCTCCTAAGAATAATGATGCAGAGAAGTAGATCGAGGCAGAGATCCAGAATAAGAAGATTTATAATGACGTGGATGTTATACGCAAGGTGCTACAGTTTTCAGATACTGTAGATGACCATTGTGAATTTGATAAGGAGCTTATTAAAGGTTTGTTCAAGCGTTTGAAGTACAAGGGTGAACTTGAGAAGTCACGGTACAACAAATTAAGCTTATTTATGCGAGCATTATAAGTACCTACTCCGCGTACTTATACATTATCTCGACGGACGACAAGGAGGATTCGACAAGTGAAGGATTATGTTACAATCTGCATTTGTAGATTTGGTATTGAACAAGCCATTCAACTCCTTCGAGCTTGTCTTTTATCAGCTCAAGGAGAACTGAACCACACGTACAGGAAGATTAAGTTCCTCATGTACCCGAGTTTCTTGCAATTGATTATTGACCACATGGATCCGAATTTGGTGTGAGATCTGGAGTTAATGGATGATTTTATGGTGTTAGAACACATGACTGAAGAAACCATGAAACGTTTGAGAACATATTGTGGTCAAACTTTGGAGAATAGGCCAAAGTTTAAAAGGTTGATAGGTCACATTGCTCGACGTGATTATGTATGTTCTTCTGATGATCGTTGGATCCACAATGACTCGTATTCTGAACGTGAAGGTGCAGAAGGTGAGAACGATGTTGGTGAGGGTGGAGATGGTTGAAATGGTGGTGATGGAGGTGATGGCGGTGAGGCAGCTCATGCAGTAGCTACTTTACGTAAGCGTAAGGGAAAGGCTAAAGTTTCTAATAAGCCTGCAAAGACTATAATCCATATGGGTTCATGTGTGGATATTGGTGACTTTGTATCACCGCAACATACATCGGTGTCTACTACTCCTATTAGTACCCCGGTGGTTACTTTATCAACGACAGTGTAACATTCGTTAATTTTCAAACCCGGCCCGTTTTAATTTTCAATGTGATTTGAAACATTTATAATCAATGAAATTTTGTATGTATATATTTTAATCATGTTAATGGTCATTTATACTAAAGATATATCATATTTACTATGCTAACATATTCGCAAGTTTTGATGATTCGAAAACTGTTACCTCACATCGTTACTTATACGGTGTTACATATTTAAAGCGTTTGGAAACTCGTATGACCTAACTCGATATTCGGAGTCCCTAATAAGTTATGTATATGTATTTTGCCTATACATAATAAGTTATAACTTATAACTATGTTTCTTTCATTTTATACCACAATAAGTTGTTACATGGACCTTTAAACATGTAACTAGCCTTAGTACTATATCTGATTATTTGTTGTAGCAAATATTCCTTCACATATCTTAAAAATACAATATAATCCAACACAAAACACCTTCAAAACCGTTCAACACACCCCTTTTCTCTTTCTCCAAATCTTGTTATTTATAGGAGACTATCATTCCCTCTATTTCTGTTGTATTATTATTATTATTATTATTATTATTATTATTATTATTATTCTTTGAAATTCAGAAAATAATATATCCCCCCCCCCCCTATCTCTCTCTCTTACTCTCCCTCTCCCTCTATCTCTCATCTCCATCTTCATTTTTCTTATTGTTAATATTTTGTTATAAATTTAGGTAATCAAGTTGTCGTGTAACACTAGTTGTACTATCTTTAAGGTTTGTTTTATTCTTTTTTATCTTATTCATTTTCATGGATGAAAAGTAATCATATATTCATGTCAAGGATCCCACATAATCTATACACCATGGTGTGTGTTGTGGAGGAGACAAAGAACTAAAGGATCTTCGATGGTCATACCTTAACAAAGTTCTTACATTCCTTGTAACTTTATGTTTTATTTTGATTTTTCTCTTATAACATAACCATAAGGTTTTGATGATACGTATTATTTATATGATGTATTAATCACCCCATCAATGGCCTATAATTTATTTCCATCAAAAACTATTTCAAATTGTAAAGGACATTACTAATTGTAATGATTCAGAATTGACAAAATTCTTGGAAATGGTGCAATACCAAAGCCTATGACTAAATTAATTGATTTTTGGTTTTAATGACATTTTATTTACTTTTTAATTCATTTTTATGACTCCATAGTGGTCAAACTAAAATTAGTGCACAGATCTGTATCCTTTAGAAGAATGGTTGCTTTAGCCAATCTCGGTCAGAATCTTACCAAACTTTCTAAATGGAAATAGTTCCTAAAACATTAATTTAGTTGAATAGAGTGTTTTTATAATTTTTGGGAATTGTTTCATATTTTTTAATAATTTATCTATGTTGTGACAGCAAGCTGTCCAAATTATGTTTTCATCCTTCTTTTCCTTTTTCAAGTACAAGTTATCATATCATCTTACCATTATAACCCTTAGTTAATTATTCGTCAAACACAAACTAAAACTAGCTTTATTACTTTTATTTAGGGCTTACACGTTAGGACATTCACACGCTTAACCAAGATTTAATCTTTCAACCCATCAAATTCAATGTGAGTTTACATACCCATTTTTCCATCATTAATATTTTGGGGGTTGCATGTATACCTTATTCACTTTACTCATGTTTTATTACCACATCTATTCAAAACAAAATTCAATATATGTTATGTTTGATTATTGCATGCTCTATGATTATGCTCTATGTGCTTAAATATTTATTTTATGTTTGGTGGTTGGTATCTCATCCTCATCTATTATCATATAGTATAATCATACAATTACCCAAGTACATTGAATTTGTATCAATAGGAATGGGTTCACATCTATTTTGTTGTTTACATTTTCTAACGATTTCTAATGCTCACTATTCACATATGAATTGTGATTTGTCTATCTATATGTATAACTAAACCTTATGTATTATCACCAACATTTGTGTTGACAAACTCTATTTTTATATATGCTAAATGTATAACTAACTGACATTGTTCAAGATCAAAGAAATTAGTTATACCTTAGGATATTATTCAAAATTCAAAAAACATGATTTATTTATTTCTTATTATTGAATTTGTGTACTTTTTTTAATATTAATGAAATTAAATAATTATTGTCTCTTTAATTAATGTCTTTTGAGCTATTGTCGAATCAATACGTTATGCCCCGGCATGTTCAGCCGCCTTTAATCGGGGTGTGACAAACAGTCTCATCAGATCTGAGCTTCGTATCAATTCCACAAGCTATATTATCACATATGCCGACTCCTCAACAAGTTGCTTCTGCTACAAGTCCTACATCAATGCCTATGAAACCACTAGACCTTTCATTTATGTCATTCAACCGTCAAACAGGTTCGACGCAGCTGGCTCCTCCGTCCTTTCACAACATGCAACTTCAACAACAAATATTCCAGTTGTTGAATTTGGTACATTTACAGGAGAACCAGATGGTTGATGATCGTCAGTTTCAAGAGCAAACAAGCTTGGATCAAAGGAAGATAGTGAGCCACAAATCGTATGTACAACGTGAAAACCGTGAATTGTGCGTGTTGGTTACTGCTCAGGGGGGAATATCAAGAAACAAGATGAGATCATACTTCAGTTGACATGCAAAGAAAATATGTTAAAGAAACTGAAGGGGAATGATGATGACAAAGACCTCGAGGCAGGGGCGAGTAGTGGTGAGCAGCAACCAAGTGTTGGTGCTTATGGTAGTAGTGCTGGAGTTGAAGGATCGGGCAAGCAGTTAGTAGTTTATACTGATACTACTAATGTGCAGCCGATACTTGCTCGAATACAGATGAAGGAGTTCCATTCTTCACTATTGAACATGTTAAAGCGCTGAAGAACATCTAAGTAAGATAAAGTAAGTGAAGTTGGACTGGATTGAAGGATTCAGGTATTAATGTATTCGAGGGGATGTTCGAACACAATAAGGCGCGTTTGTCTAAGCTTATTGATGTTCGAAGGTATGCTGTGCAGAAGACGACAAGCAGATGAAAGCTCATGCTATTTCTCATCAGATGATTAAGTTTAAAGCTTCAAAGACGGTGAAGGGTGATATAGTCTCAAGGTTATATGATACCGAGCTGAAGGTTTGTATTATCAAGTGGGAACACGACATTCAATATTTTCAACATATTGTTGATGTTCTTACTTTGCCAAGATGGGACGTGCGTACACTAGCCAACAGACCATTTCTGAATCATGGTGGAATCTAGATGGCGGATTGGTTTTATAGGCATTTATTATATAGGTACGTCATGGGTTTAATTTTTTCAAGGCACAGGTTCCAAATCAGATATATATTGATGAGATTGACCCCGAGAACCGGCTGGAGGAAGCTTGTGCTTAAGATAAAGCTGCCGCATACGTTGAAAAGGGTTCCTGTTAAGACTTTTCCTCTAAGTATTTATAAGAAACTTAATAGGTAGTATTATGGTAACCGTACTGGTGAAGTCGTGATCGTGCTTGGATTGGGGCTGAAGATGAATTACATATGTGTACTTGACCCAATGTGGTTGATTAATTTATCTTAATCTGATAACGACATGTTATTCAACAATCAGATCATGTGGGCCGAGATGTAAGATTATGATCTTTCTATGCAAATTCAGCGTGCGGTGCGTGTTTACCATGCGTTCGGGATTCATAGATGTGCCGATTGGAAGACCAAGCGCTTTAAATGACCAGGACAAAGAGCTCGAGACGAGGGGGAGTTTGTTAGTACACGTTTTGTTGTCTCGGTCTTTTTTTATAATGTATTTGGTCTTTATAGTGAATAGGACATTTTGGTAAATGTACAGATGTACATTCATTATGTAACATGAGCCATTCGTTAGAGTAGATAATAATGAATGAGCTCATACATATTTATTTAAGTCCATTCGTTAGAGTTGTTAACGAATGAGAACAACAAATGGTACATTCATATGTCTTAACGTATAGGCTCAGAGAATGATCTGAAATCCATTCGTTATGGACTGTATAACGAATGGCTTCATCTTTTATAAATAGCCTGTAATTTATCACTAATGTAAGCAGTTATTATTATTATCGATTTCATCTCGTTATGCTGCCCATATATTCTCTCACACATTAGCCTACACGTATTCAAGTAAACCTAATCATAATCATCTGATCATATCAAGTGACCAGATCTTGATCTTAATCTTATAATTCGTAATTGTACGGACATGGTTTCTCATGTCTTTTTCCTGTTTCACATTAAGGACAATGTGAAATTTAAGTGTGCGGATGGGAAATTGATGTTGTAAATGTACTAATGATAACATAAATAAAATTAAAAAAAGGAAATTAAAGAAAGGCTTATAAGAATTTGAAAAGAATAAAATAAAAAGTCCCGAGAATTTAACGAAATTTTTTGCAAATAATGAAAATAATAGAAAATTTTTAGATCGGTTTTCAAAACTACTAATATACAAGAGTTAAAAATAAAGAAAATGCACTTAACTTGTGATGTGTTGGTAGGCCCAACCGACATTGAAAGGTATTTTGAAATCATTATTAAATATACCAAATAAAATCATAAAGCTTCGTGGGTTCCCATCTTAGGAGAAGTGGCGAAGCCAAAAGTCAATAAGGTACTAAAATTAATCCCGTAATACAACAACTTTAATGTGGTGAGAATTAAATGCACTTAAACTATCACATCATTCTGTTTTATGAAAATAATTAAAGAGTGGTGGCGCCTCACAAAGTCCATATTTTATGCGAGCTTTAGAATTTAGTATATTTTTAGGATGAAGATGCCTAAGAGCACTGATCAATTTCAAAAAAAAAAACAAAGGAAAGTAAAGAAAAAGGAAGTTTCATTTACTTAAAAAATAGAGAATTAAGTTACGCAAAAGATGCGAATGAGAATCCAAAAAATAGAAAAAGATACCATAAGGCACATACTAGACGAGACCGAAGGCTTACGTGTTACCATGGGGATGGTGACTCTGAGTGTACACTATAGGGGTTTGAGGTTCTTAGTCAATAAATAAAATGTAGGGAGTATTGAGGACAAAGTCCAATAATACTTAGGATAAGCTCGTACGACCTTCACTTGACCATTCATCCATCCAAATACCACCAAGTGCAAATTATTCTTATTTTTACCATTAAAGAGTTCTTGCCATACGGTGATAGGTGATAGACCAACCATTATATATGACCCTAGTTTTGAAATGCTTGAGATGGGGTTGGTTTAGTTATGGCTTTCTGAGTATGGGATCGATAATGTTTTTGATACACTTAAATACAATGCTAAATGTAATTCGGGGCCTGATAGGTCGGTGGTTGGGTTTAATTGGACAAAAATACCAGCAATCGCGGTTTTGTGTTTATCTGTGCTTAAAATATAACATATATGTTTTAAAAATTAGTTTTAAATTCTAACTGCATTGCGAAATAGTTTTTTCAGGGCAAAAAAAGGTTTAAGTGTGAGAATATTTGATATTTTCTAAAATATACATATTATTATATAAATATTCCTACACTTTAAGTGTTTTGAGCAAACTTTTTATTTAATAGCATTCTAATTGGTTCTTATTTGGGTTTTAAAGGTTTCTAGGGTTAATGAGATAACGAGCTAAAATTGAGTACTTTACTAAACTTGAAACTAATGAGTAAAGGTCGAACCTGTTTTATATATTACTATACATTATATATTATATATTATTAATTATTATTAGTATTTGTTTGTTATGCATCTGGAACACTTCACCATAAAAATAATTAATTGGGTCAAGTTTGTAACTTCTAAACTTTGTGGATTTTTGATCATGGGTGGCTCGTACTCACAAGAATAAAATAAATCGCATTAGGTTTTTGGAGGAGAGCTTTCGTGAACAAAAGAAAAAAAATAAAGCAGAAGATAAGGGCTAGAGTTTGATTATTAGTGGGCCAGGCCATAAAATAGAAAGAAACTTGAGAAGTCGGTCATATGAGGCGATAATTAAAGGGAACTCAATACAGAAAGGTTGGACAACTTGTGACGTAAGACAGCAAGGAAGAAGGAATGGAAGGCAAAGAGGATTATTGGAGTTTAATGTTTGGTTTGGAGCATTATTTTGTTTGTATTTCGTGTTCTAGACATTAATTTAAGTTTTATACTTTCAACAATGAACTCTATTAATAAGACTTTCATTCTTGTTTTTATGATTATGAAAGGCTAAACTTGTTAGAATTGCCTAAGTTTTGGTTGAGTAATGATTGATGATGGGTTTATTTATGTTTATTCAATGAACATATGTTGATTTTCTAGTTGTAAAGTATTATCTTTATCGATTTATTCTATGACATACTGGTAAGTTTGATATTATCTTTGTCAAAGTGAATCTCATGTGATCTTGTCTTACATGGATTAGTTTTGTGTCAATTTAGGGTTGCATGTTTTATCGTTTACTTGGTGTTTGCGGTTGAATTGTGGTATAGGATTTGTTGACTAATTTTGTTTAAGCCCGGTAGTCCACCTCTTTTTAGTCCTACCAAGATAATTAGAGTCACTTATCTTGTTTCCTAGCCGTTTTAGGTTGACCGTTGCGAGACATCGATCGGTTTATCTTTATTAGGTTAAGTTGACTTGTAAGTTGAGTTATTTAGCAGTTTAAGCTGAACTACCCCTTTTTCCCTAGACCTGTTAAGATTACGAGTCTTAGAGGAAATTGTGTTATTGAGACCTGCCAGGAGATATAGCATTAGGGTATTCTAAGTTTTCACAGGTCATTGTTACAAGCTTTCTAGATTTGATTAGGGGTTATTAGTGAGACCTACCCGGAGATCTAGTTCCCCTTGGTTATCCCTAGTTAGTTATCTTTAGAACCCTGTAGAAACACTATACGAGCCAAGATCTAGCCGCTAACATCGATACATCAATACGACACGAATACGTTAAATACCATTCATTACGTTAATGGTGAAATACATACATTATGGTGAATACAATAAGTTATGGAGAGAATCTGGCATGGTAACGGTATGGATTAACTTAAGGCTTGGATCTCTCTCATTCAATGAATATGGTCAGCCTATTTATAGGCATGGACCCCATTTGTTATATAAGACTAACGAATGGGGTGATCCTATTAATGAATGGCTTCCCATTCGTTAACTTATTCTCATTCGTTACATATTCATAACGAATGGGGATTAACTTAACGATTAAGCCTTCATTCGCTATACAATCCATAGTGAATGGGCTTATACCTTAACGAATAGCTAGTCTATAATGAATGGAACTCATTCTCTATACAATCCATAGCGAATGGACCATTTTACAATATATATACAAACTAGACTATCTCTAACTTATTTGATTGGCTACGGACATCAAATCGTGCACTAACAGACTCCCCCTTTTTCATAGCTATCGAATACTTTAACCTTGAACACTTTAACTGCAAATCATCAGTCACAAATCATGGACTAACAGATTCCCCATTGACTGATGATTTTCTAGCTTGTGCAGACAGACAAAGCTTTAAGTCTTCTCAGCAAACCAATAACTTGTAGACTCTCATATCAGATCTCCCCCTCAAAGTGAGCAACTCTTGGAGATCATCCCGATCATTCACTGGCATATGATATGATTTAATCTTTCAACAATCAACAGCAAGTCATCAGTTATCTGTCAGCACCGGTAAAGCAAACATATCTTTACGTTTAACCTATTCACACATCTTCGTGAACTACCAATCATTCAACATCTTTCACTGCAGTCTTCCCTCCCTTGATAACGTGTATCCCAAATATACTATTTGAAGCTCTTATACATCCATTCGCAAAGATGCACTAATGTTTGGGCATATGATTCAGAGTTCCAACCTCTATTTCTAAACCTTGAATTATCAAATTCTTCAATCCAATGACAAGACTCGTATATTCTTCAGTAAGATCAACACATTCGAGAATCGTCCCCCTCAACAGAAGTAATCCAACGTATACTCTTAGCCAACATAGTCAGGATCAAACTCCCTCAGGAAGAATTAAACGGACAAACACCCGTATCCCACATAGTCAGGTTTCAATCTCGAACAAATCAATCATCAATCGAAGAACTATTGTAGTCTTGAACTCTATCAAACATAGCTTTGCAATCATGAATTACCACCCGAATTTCAGTATTTTTCAAGAAATCCTTGCAAAGGTAGAAAAATATAAGCCAAATAAACTCAAATGAAAGTTCTATCTCCCCCTTTTCTTGACAAATTTAGCAAGGTCTTGAACGATCTTCAATACTTATAAACAACTCCTCCAATAATTACTCGTGGTCTCCCCCTAGGCCAGTAGAAACGCGTAAAAAGTCGGCCGAAAAATATATCACTAAAATTTAAAGAGTACTCAATACATTAGGAACATCCCAGAAAAATTACTTTTAAGAAAATTTTTCTAAAATACTCTTTTATTTACCTTAAACCCAATAACGAATGAGGCTTCATTCGTTATCCTTACTATAACTTAATCACTATTCGTTAAAACAGTGTCCACATACATTAACGAATGGTCCACATTCTTTATACATTACCACACTCATTCTTTAAACCTTGTTAACGAATGAGCTTATACATTAACAGCCCTCATTCGTTACACATTTGAACGAATAAGATCACATTCGTTATACTTCATTCGTTATGAAACTGACGGATGTCACAAAAAAACAACTAATGAACATAGTAACGAATGAATCTTGATTCAGTAACGAATGAGTCAGAATAATGAATAAGGTTCATACGTTAAGCTCCTTCACATTCGCATGATCCAATTAAGAATGAGCCCACATTCATTTGATCTGGTAGCGAATGAAACTCCATTCGTCATAGCCATAATTTAAACACAACAATGAATGGTCTCCATTCGTTAAACTCCAGTAACGAATGGCTATAGTAGCATGACGAATGGGTTGTTGGATCTGAACTGTTCACCAGAAAACGGTTTTCACCGGAAAAAACAGTTACAAAGCCGGAAAATTCTGTTACACCGCCGAATTCTGCAAATCCAAGCTTCATCAATGGTGAAATTATCAAAACACCATAATTATCCATGAAAATCAACTTGAACACTCAGATTTTCATCACAATTACGATTCTATCATCAATATAACTAAACAACCAATGAATCATCATAAATCTAATCAAACAATGGCCTACTCTTCAATGGTGAATCCTTCAATACATCATAGTTAACCACCAATTTGCACAGGAAGCTTCATATTTCATCAATAAACATGAATCAGCCCACAATTCCATCAATAAAACCTTAATTTAAGCCAAATCTGACCAAAACTTGATGAACACGAAGAACACCTTTCTGACCAGATTCATATCTTAATTTGATGCATCGAGAGTAGTCGTTTGCTCTTATACCAATTGTGAAAACGCTATATGAGCCAAGATCTAGCCGCTAACATCGATACATCAATACGTTAAGCGAATACGAATACGTTAAATAATTACTTTATTAATAAGTTATGAATGAATACATTAATGGTGGATAACCTAAGCTAGAGAGAATCCGGCATGGTAATGACATGAAAAAATAACTTAGACACGGATCTCTACTAAATTATTAATAGGAACTGCCTATTTATATGCCATCAGCTCCCATTCGTTAAGTTGGTCTCATTCGTTATACTGTAGTAACGAATGAGACACCATTCTTTATGCCTCCACAATGAATGGGTAATAACTTAACGAATAAGCCATAATTCGTTATGCCTTCATAACGAATGGGCCTCCATTCGTTATACAATCCATAGCGAATGGGCTTGTATTAACTTAACGAATATCCTAGTAAACTAACGAATGGAACCTTTGCTATAATTCATAGAGAGTGGCCATTTTACATTAAATATACAGACTAGACTATCTATAACTTATTCGATAGGCTACTGAAGAAACACGAATCAGCGCCCCGATTACGGGTCCTGGATCCAATGAGTCCACAGGGTAGTATACGGCTAACTGCCAATACGATATGAACACAATTTCCAAAGTCCAATGACGTGAATCCTGCAAACAGAACACCGTGAGCTCGTTACGGGAAGGATAAGGTGGGGGGTTTTCCCGTAACCACCCTTCAGCGTAAGAATAAGTACAATTCTGACAGAGATAAAGTACTTAAGTAAATTGAGAGAATACAGTGGGAATGAATGAATACCTCATGATGATTAAGAGGGTATTAAGAGGCCAGCTGTCCCTTTAGAAGATGCTTTCATAACCGCCTGGACACGCGTCCTCGTATGATAGGTTCGACCTGTACGTTGCATGTGCATGTATAACAACCTGGACACGTGTCGCTCCATTATTGGTTAACGGGTTAATATTGGCCATGTGCATGGTTATAACGACCTTGTCACGTGTCACTAGCTAATTGGCCGATGGATCACGTATTGCCCAAGAAAGCATCTTGGTGATTCTTCTAGAAGGTAGTTGGTTATTGACAGCTGTCCCGGAGCATTACATCGTGGTTATTTACGCCGAAAGGTATTCTTTCTTGCGGATGACTCTTGAGGGTGCCAGGATGCTTCTGCATGTGCTACGAGGGTGTTTCTTCCTCAGATGATCTATGCGGACGGTTCTTATGTCCCGCGGGTGCCTTATGAGGGACTTTTGATTGACCCGCGGGTATTCCTTAAGGGTATTTGGGTCTTTTTGGTACCCTACCTCTATAGTTCCCCCCATTCCAGTGTTTCTTCCGTGTGAAGTATTTTATGCGGGTGAAATTCTGGACTTAATGTGGATTTGGGGATTTTTGACTTTGCAAGTTGGTGGGAAATATCTTTTGTTGTTGTGGATAATTATGAAAAAAGGACAAGTTGACCACTCGCAGGCGCGTGTGCAGGTGACAGGATGTCTGTGACGGCTGTTACTGGACCCGACTGTACAACTTTTTCCCTTTTTTGAATTTCCCGCGTGATGTGGCGATCTGTTACTGGGCGGTTTTTTCTCTCTCCACTGTTCGCATACCATCGCGTTAATTGTGGTGGGTATAAATAGAGGGAGTTAACTTCTTTTTGAAGTTTTATCGCCTTTGAATTCTTAATACGAACTTGCTTTTCTTTTCTGAATCCTTCGATTTTTCGTTGATTCCTTTGAACAAATCCAAATATTTTTTATCAGGTGTTTATGATGACGTCTGCTCAATCTGAGGTTGATGAGGTAGAAGTCTGTTGGGATCAAGAGGAATACCAAAAACTTATTACGACTTATGGTATTCCACCGGAATTGGGACCGGAGTTCCCAGCTGCCGGTTCTATTGCCAGTTTCCCACCTCCAGGGAAGATGGTTTTATATGCTGATTATTTTGACCATGGGAACTTTCGCCTTCCTATTACAAAGTTTTTCCAACGAGTGGTCAAAGCGTTTGGGATTCATTTATCTCAAGTTCACCCACGCATCGTCATGCGAATTCGCCACTTCGAGTTCATTTGTATGGCACAAGACATAGTACCCCGGTTGGACCGATTTGTGGTATTTTACAAGATGGCTAACCGAAATGGGTGGTTTACGTGCCATATTTTTCCTGATAGGATTATCGGCAATGTTACTGAGGATATTTCCAAGGATTGGAAGAAAAATATCTTCTGGATTTCTGAGGACGTGGTGCCCGAAACCATGATCCGCCGTGCTCCCAATGACGCTCTTACTAATATTACCTCGGCTGCTCACGAGAAGCGTGATTGGTTCTGTCTGTTAACTGCTTCACCGACTCCAATGCGGGCGCTTCCGGAAGAGGCCTTTGTATGGGCGGGTATGAGCCGCCTGTGGCCGTCTCCTTTCATGGATCCTGTTTTTATTGAGCTAGACGGCCGCAAGTTTTATTATGTTATTCCTCTTCCTTTCTGTTCCTTAGTTTATATTGTTGACGTTTTTTGTTTGTTATTAGGTTTTGGATCAATGCTGAACGCCTTAGATGATGGAAAAGGCTACGTGGACAGGAATATCCGTGATGTGAAGGATACGCCTATCCTTGAAAAGACTGCCAAATACTTTCTGATTCTGGTCAAAGTACGCGTTGAACCGATTGTCTCGGAGGCCATCTTCGAATCAGGTGCGCATATCCTGAACCCTCTGCCTCTTAACGCGCTTACCTCTGATGGGACAATCGTCACTCTAAGTGACGATTCCGCCTTCCTTGAGGAGGAAAGCTCAGATGATGCCCCTGAGATTTCATCTGTCTCTCATTTACTGGCAGAACTTTACCGGAAGATTTCTCTCCGTGCATCCTAGGCAAGTGACACAGGTACCAGTGTTGCAGATGCCGGGAAGGATCCAAAAACAAAGAAACGTCGGACACATCGTCTGAGGAAATCATTACCGCCCAACCTTGCGGAGCGTCTAAGGACGGTATCTGGTGAGTTTATTTTTGTTAATTTTTACTATTCTTTGAAAATTTGCTCTGATTACAATTTTCTTATGTAGATCCGTCTATTGCTGAGCGTCCTGCTGCTGGAAATCTGTCGAACCTGTCGCCAACTATTGAGAAACGACCGTCACCTCCACCGGAGAAAGAGGCAGATAGACCCGTTACCCCTCCTACAGAAACAACTGTGGAGGGGTCCAACGTTCAGCCGGCGACTACCGGATCCCTGGATTACCTTTTCCAGGGTGGGGATACCACTGGCTTTCCTCATGGTAACCCTGAAGTTACTGCCGAAGGCTTCAGGGTTAATGAGTCTCCGACGCGACCTCTTCCTCAATATTATTCTGCTTCTTCGCCTTTTACATGGGCAGGGGAAATGACCTTTTGTTTGGAGCTGCTACCCATGAAGCTGGGGGAGGTTCTTCGCATGGCGCTCAACAACAGTCTTCCTCCACCCATGTCCGTCTCGGAGCTTCCAGTTCCCAATATTTCGGGAACGTACAGTTGAGGGGAGACTATGACTTGTTTGTCCCGTCTTGGGACATTGTCAATGGGTAGCGGGTTTCAGATCCCAAGACCTGTATGAACTTTGTTGAGCATTGTATGCCGCCTGCTGAAGTGGCATACCAACGGACCCGCTCCCGTCAAGAACTTCATTCTGATTTATCTATTTCGTTGACTAACAGCTTAGCCTGTAGTCAGGAGATCTTGCGGGAGTGGCGAACAATGGGTAGGAAGCTTGGTGTGGCTGCCGAGGCCGTGAAGGCTGCGGAGAAGGAAGCCGAGGAGCACCGTAAAGCAGCGAGTGCAGCTAGGTGGAAACAGAATGATGCCGAAGCTGCACTCAAGAAGGAAAAAGAGTGAAACGATGATGCTGCTAAGCGGTGGAAAGAGGCCTGCGAGAAGCAGAACACTGTTCTGGATGCCGCTCGAGCTGAGACTCAAAAGAAGAAGGACGAGTTGGCGAAGGCACAAGACGAGGTGTCTCGTCATAACGTCCGAATCCAAGAGCTTGAGGAGGCTTTAAAGTTGCAAGGGGAGCAATCTGAGATGAAAGATAAAACTATTGTTAATATGCAGTCTGCATACGACTCCCTTTTGCAATCTCATACTGAAGCAGGAAACCGCGCCTCCACCGAGTTGCAAGAACTTCGTGGTAGGGCGGAGCGTGCTGAGCAGGAAAGGCAATACTTTCTCAATCGTGGCCTTGACTCTGTAAGTCTTTCTCGTATACTCTTTATTTTTTGTGTTTTTAATCTCATGATGTTGACGAAATCTCGTTCACCGGTCATCCGTCATATCAAGAGGAGCACGGAGCTTACCGATTGCTTCGTGAATTTGACAACTACTTCGGAAAGTGTTGACCGGGTGAAGGGTTTTAATGAAGGATTGGCGTTTACCCAATCCGGACAACCTATTGAGAGCCACCCGCTTCATGGTCTTGACGCGAAGCAAGAGTTAGACATGCGGGTTCAAGAATATGATGGCCTTGTCTTTCCGCTGCAGAATATGCTTCCGGAGTTTGCCTATTCTGAGGATGGCGTGAAGCAGTTGCGGGTCTATATTGACAATGAATCTGATGATGACGAGTCTGATGATGACAAGTCTGAGGAAGCTTCCCCCAATGCTCCGGAGAGTACTTCGGCTCCTAATTCTTAGGATAAATATTGGAGTTAAAGTTGAACTTGTAATTTGTTTTCGTGTTTTTGTAATCACTCTTCTGGTATTTAATGAAAAGAACTTGATGTTGATAATATCTTTGTAAGATATCCTTTCTTTTTGAATTTTGTACTTGTGTAAATTGGATAGTATTGGTGACGTGGCGGAGAGATAATTTTAGGCGGTGGCTGACAAGACGTGTAAAACGCCTACTTGACAGCCTGTAAATGCTTTTTCGAATCTCCCGCCTAACGTGTCAGTCATTCTGTGGTCCATTTTTTCTCTTTCTTCTGTCAGTCAGACGGTCGTATTAATTGCGATGAGTATAAATAGGCCTTATGTCTTCAATCCATTCTTATCACTTACATATTTTTGCCTTCATTCATATCAGAGAACTTTGCTTTCTTGCATCCGTCTCTATAATCTGTTCTAATGGCTGACCAGAAGAAAAATCCTCCCGCTATTAATGAAGTCGTATGTGACATTAAAGAAAAAGACTTTGAGGATGTCAAAAACGTGTATGGCTTCCCTCCAGAATGGGAAGCTGAACGTCCTGCGAAAGGGGCCATTGGGACAGCGCTGCCGTCAAAGAAGATGGCCGTATACCTAGACCACTTCACTACGGGTAACTTCCGGTTACCCGTGACGAAGTTTGTTCGGTCTGTACTAGGGAAGTATGGGCTCCACTTATCCCAAATTCACCTCTTCGGCATGTTGAGGATTCGGCACTTCGAATTCTGTTGCCAATCCCACGATTATGAACCATCTGTTAACATGTTTGCCATTTTCTACAAGATGACATACCGTGACGGGTAGTACGGTTTTGCTACCACCGGAAAAGGTCTGATCGGTTTCGAATGGATCCGGAGCATTCACGGATGGAAATCCAAGTTCTTTTGGATTCGGGAAGATGTCATCCTGTTTGCTATGTCTCGACGGAAGCCGGAATACGTGGCTCCCGAAATTCCCGTCATCGAATATGAGGGTCACAAGTGGTTTGGCACCTTGACCAAGACACCGACACCCATCCGTCCTATTCACGAAGGAGCGATGGTTTGTGCGAAAATGAGTCGTTTGTGGCTGTTTCCCGCTTTGGAACCTTATTACGAGAATACCGACGGGAGTAAGTTTTTATTTGAAATATTCCGGGTTCTTAGTTTACTTTCTTTAACGTTTTTCGATTGCAGACAGGATGGGAGGTGTAACACCCCGTAACCGCAGCGGAAACGTAAACGGGATGCAATAGACACATCTGATATCAACAGCATTGCTTATAAAGAAAACACCACTACATTAATTTACATCATATTACATTGTTCCGAGTTTAGTTCCCGTCTAGGCGATAGCACATAAGTTTTACCAACATTACATTATCGTATTTAATACAAAACGATCACTAAACTTCCACAAATAGCACGCATCAGCAAGTATGTAGCACTTACTCCAGTTTGGGAGTACCTAGAAAGCATGTAAAGAAAACGGGTCAACTACGAATAGTTGGTGAGTTTCACTAATTTAAATAAACAGTGATAAATCATTATGATAATCATATATTAGAGACATCTGGGGACACTGTTAACCCAGCACTGTACCCATTCCGGGGGCAATGTTAACCCAGAAACACTTCTAGAGACATCTGGGGACACTGTTAACCCAATACTGTACCCATTCCGGGGGCAATGTTAACCCAGAAACACTTCTAGAGACATCTGGGGACACTGTTAACCCAGTACTGTACCCATTCCGGGGGCAATGTTAACCCAGAAACACTTTCAGGGACATCTGGGGACACTGTTAACCCAGTAATGTACTCATTCCGTACGATTCCCGTACAATCAAATATTTATAATTACACGCAAATCCATGCGTTCAGTATGTACTTAATCATTTAAATAATAACATGCTTTCCGCCCCGGGAAAATATTTAAAAACAATTCAGAAAAAGGGGCTCTTGAAACTCACCTTATTGTAGGCAAATTAGTAATACAACACTCCAGCTACTAGTACAAATCTGTAATACGATCCCTAAGTTCGTTACTATACAATCACTATTAACGTAACTTTAACCGTGTTAACCGGTACATCTGGGGACACAGTTAACCCAGTACTGTACCCGTTCTGGGGGCAATGTTAACCCACAAACACTTCACCGGACTCAGATTATGACATCGTTTAGAGCTCACTAGTCAGATTTACTATTAGTCATTTTTCCCGTTTTGCGTGCCTAGCACGGTTATCCATTTTTATGTTTCAAAAATGAGTTTGGTCACACACGACCCGAAAATAGTTGTTAATTGATAATTTAACTAAGTTGTGAAATTAGGGCTCGGTTTAGATGTCCCGATTGGCCGCGGGACCCGTTTCCGTCATTATCGTACCGGAAACTGTTAAATAGGTTAAAAACACTCAAATCAACCGAATTATTTTCGGATGATTCATTTTTACTTGTTTAACTCAATTATATGAAAATAGTTCATTTTTAGGGTTTTCATACATCAGTCAGCTCGCTTATGCGAACTTTACCGGTTTACGCGTTTTAAGCTTTAAAAGTTTGTTTTAGCACAAATAATTATCCGTTTAGTCTCGAATATTGAAATTTTTCCTAAATCACTTTTTGACAGTGGGGAATTTAATAAAAATATTTCCAGAATTAATTTTTATATTTAACATTTATTTATCTATTTTTAAACACCATTTAAACACTAAATATGTCGTAAATACCAAACGATCTTAGAAAAATCCCAAATTTTTCCTGGATGACCCCTGCCATCTCCATAGTACCCTGTAATTTTTCCAGAACCAAAATCCCTTTTTAAATGCCATTTTCACTAAAACCGAGCTAGAAAACCCTAGAACTTGTTTAACCGAAAAGCCTACTTAGACTTTTCCAAATGACCTCAAATTTTGTGTGTGACTTATACATGTTATAAAAAGCTTATCTGCAATTTTCCAGAATTTTTCATGATATTTAACTATTTTTCACAATTTTTGGCCAAAAGAGAGCATTAAATTCACCAAATACTCATCCTTTATCCAAAAATTACCAAAAATTCACAGAACTCATATTTTCATGTGTAGATCATCCCTGTAAAATTTCATGACCTAACTCTACACAAAACACAATCTGTCCAAATATACAAACATCACACAAAACCGAACTACCTTGAGTTTCTAGCTTCAAACCGCAAGAATCTCGCTTTCTAGCCCTTGCTAGCAACTAGATACAACACCTACAAGCACAATAACACCACACCAAGCAAGTTACACCCACAATCAAGCCATTTCTTTCATGGTTTCGGTTATTCTTTAAAAACAAAGATTTAACCGTAAAAATTCGTTTTTGGTTCGTTTAACTCCTTTCTTGGACCAAGATCCCTTGTATAACCCGTATACATCACTTGATCATGCAAGAATCGGTTCCATCTCGGGTTTTCACCCTTTTTTCACTTAGAAACCTCATTTTCTTGAAAGAGAACTCAAGAAACGAACATAAACACGTACATAACACAATTTTACCTCGGTTTTTCTTGCTAGAATTGTCGGTTTTTGGATGGAATTATTGAGAGAATATGTATATTGTTGAAGTGTGATGTGAAAAAAAAAATGAGATGTTGTTTGGTGAGGGGGGGTCCGATCGGACCTATTGGATGGATGGGGGGGCCCACAACTTCATTTGTGGCCACATGTTCAGATTCTCGTAATCTGGATAATGTTTTGGATAATCTGGTTCAGTTCGTTTTTCGGTTAAACGTTTAATTCGGCTTAAAACGAGGCTAAAACGGTCGTTTTTCGGCTTAAAAATGAAATTTATAGAAAACCGATTTAAAACTTAAACCATGACATTTATTGACTTAAAACATCATAGTATTAATAATTGTGCATCTTTTTCGGCTTGATCGATCGTCTCTTGCTCGGTTTGGTATTAAAGGTTTCGTTTAACGTACCGACGTATCATTAAATCGAAATCCTTTTTCTGTGCTTTAATTCACTTATCCTGAAGCTTTAATACTTCGTAAACATCACTAAATATTATATATTTCGTCTATAATGAAATCCCCGATCGTTCGGGCTTCAATAACCGTTAATCGGTTAATCGTATTTCCAATACGATTTACTGTATAATCGAGTATAATTCGTACTATGAATCATACATACTCGTATAAACGCATCATAATTCACATATTCATTATTAAATAACACATAAATAGTATATACCGGTTAGGGTATACCTGATTTTGCCGGAATTGTTACATTCTCCCCCCGTAAAATAAATTTCGTCCTTGAAATTTTTACGCGACGACTACTTCTTTTTGAAGAAATAGATGGGGGTATTTCTTCCGGAATTCGTCCTTTCGCTCCCAGGTATATTCTGGGCCTCGTTGCGAATTTCATCTAACTTTGACCAATGAAATCTTGTTGTGTCTAAGTTGCTTGATTTTTCCGTCTACTATTTCTACGGGTTCCTCTACGAAATTGAGTTTATCATTTATTTGGACACCCTCTAAAGGTAACACCGATGTCTCATCCGCCAGACATCTTTTCAAGTTCGATAGGTGAAACACGTTGTGAACTGCACTCAATTCATCGGGTAGTTCTAATCGGTACGCTACGGGACCGATTTTTGCAGTAATATTGAAGGGTCCAATATATCTCGGGGCTAACCTCCCCGCCTTTCCAAATCTGACTACACCCTTCCAAGGTGATACTTTCAAATACACTTTATCACCTTTCTCAAATGACAACGGTTTTCTACGGGTATCGACATAACTCTTTTGCCGATCCCGCGCGGCCTTCAGATTGCTCCTATTTTCAAGGATTTTGCTGGTCGTTTCCTGGACCAGGTCTGATCTAATAACCTGAGTGTCGCCCACTTCAGTCCAACAGAGTGGTGATCGGCACTTCCGACCATACAATGCTTCGTAAGGCGCTGCCTTTATATAGCTATGGTAATTGTTATTATAGGAAAATTCAACGAGTGGGAGATGTTGATCCCAATTTCCCTTAAAATCCAGTACGCATGCACGAAGCAAATCCTCCAGGGTTTGGATGGTCCTCTCAGACTGACCATCGGTCTGAGGGTGGTAAGCTGTGCTTAGATCAATACGCGTTCCCAGCGCTTCTTGCACAGCTTGCCAAAGCTTGGATGTGAAATGGCTATCCCGATCGGAGATGATTGAGATGGGTATCCCATGACGAGACACAATTTCATTTATATAAATCTGCGCAAGTCTCTCTGTGTTATAATTATTTCTAATCGGGATAAAATGTGCTGATTTGGTTAATCGATCCACGATTACCCAAATTGCATCATGTCCTCGGGACGTTTTAGGAAGATGTGTCACAAAATCCATCGTGATTTGCTCCCACTTCCATTCGGGAATTTCCGGTTGTTGTAACATCCCCGAGGGTTTCTGGTGCTCCGCCTTAACTCTCGCACAAGTCGTACATTTACCGACATACATTGCGATATCCTTTTTCATACCCGGCCACCAGTAGAACTCCTTCACATCCTTGTACATCTTATCCGATCCCGGATGTATGGAATATTTTGATCTATGTGCTTCGTCCATGATTAATTCACGAAGATCAGGGAGGGTCGAGATCCAAATCCGACTTTTGAAATAGAGAATTTCGTCCACGCGCTGTTCGAAATTCTTCTCATTGCAGTAAAGTCCCTCCTTTTCCAATTGTTCCTCTTTCAACGCCTCACGTTGAGCGACTCGAACCAGGTCCGAAAGGTTCGACTGGACTATCATCCCCAACGCTCGCACTCGCAATGGCTTAACCCGATCTTTCCTACACAAGGCATCGGCTACAACGTTAGCCTTGCCGGGGTGATAACGGATGTCACAGTCATAATCGCTCAACAACTCGACCCATCTTCGTTGCCTCATATTTAGTTCTTTCTGATCAAAAATGTGTTGCAAACTTTTATGATCGGTGAAGATGGTGCACTTTGTACCGTAGAGATAATGTCTCCAGATTTTAAGTGCGAAGATAACCGCTCCCAGTTCTAAGTCATGAGTAGTGTAATTTTTCTCGTGTACTTTTAACTGTCGGGAAGCATAGGCTATAACCTTATTATTCTGCATCAACACGCATCCTAACCCTCTACGCGATGCGTCACAATATGCGACAAAACCATCGTCTCCATTGGGGAGACTTAAAATCGGCGCTTGACACAATTTTTGCTTTAACGTTTGAAACGCCATCTCCTGCTCTTCACCCCATTCATACTTTCGATCCTTTTGAGTCAGGAGAGTTAAAGGTTGGGCGATGCTGGAAAAGTTCTCTATAAATCGACGATAATATCCAGCTAAGCCTAAGAATTGGCGGATTTCCTTTGGCGTTTTAGGCGCTTGCCAATTCTTAATTGCTTCAATTTTACTCGGATCAACGTGTATTCCTTGATGGTTTACAACGTGACCGAGGAACTGCACTTCCTGTAACCAGAAGTTACACTTGGAGAATTTTGCATACAACTTCTCCTGATTCAGAAGCTCTAAAATTATTATTAGGTGTTGCTCGTGCTCCTCTTTACTTCTCGAGTAAATCAGAATGTCGTCAATAAACACGATGACGAATTTGTCAAAGTAGGGTTTACAGACTCGATTCATGAGGTCCATGAACACTGCCGGCGCATTTGTTAGCCCGAAAGGCATAACTAAGAACTCGTAATGGCCGTAGCGAGTCCGGAATGCGGTTTTTGGGATATCCTCTTCCTGAATTCTAACCTGATGGTATCCCGATCTAAGATCGATTTTTGAGAAATAGCTCGCCCCTTGCAGCTGGTCAAACAGGTCATCAATTCGAGGAAGAGGGTACCTATTTTTGATTGTTAACTTGTTCAACTCCCTGTAATCAATGCACATTCTAAGGCTCCCGTCCTTCTTTTTCACGAATAATACAGGTGCACCCCACGGGGAATAACTAGGACGTATAAATTCTTTATCCAATAATTCCTGCAACTGATTGGATAATTCTTGCATCTCGGACGGTGCAAGTCGGTAGGGTGCTTTAGCAACAGGGCCAGCTTGAGGTAATAGATCGATTCTGAATTCGACCTGTCGGGTTGGCGGTAATCCAGGAAGTTCTTCTGGGAAAACTTGTGGAAACTCGCGTACCACCGGGATATCATCCACCCGTTTCTCATCGGAATCTGTGGCCGTCAAGCTTGCTAGATACGCCACGCATCCCTGGCGTATATATTTTAACACCTTGAGGTGGGATATAAATGGTATCATTGTGCCCGACTTCTCTCCTTGCACTAACACCTCTTCGTCATCCGATATCCGGATCTTGACGATTTTCTTTTCACAGTTTATTTCCACTTTGTTACGTGCTAACCAATCCATTCCCACTATCACGTCAAAACTACCTAATTCTACCGGTAATAAGTCAATCAGGAAGGATTGATCGTTCAGAATAAAAGGGCAATTCCGAACTATCTGATTAACTATCATGGTTTTACCGTTAGCGACTTCTACGGTATAAGGTTCTATGGGTTCACTAATCGGAGGGTTTGCTATCGATAGGAATTTAACAGAAACAAAACTTCTATCGGCGCCTGTATCAAATAATAACGAAGCGTAATGATCAGAGACGAGGAATGTACCTGTCACTACGCTGGGGTCCTGGCGTGCTTCGTTCGCCCCCATCACAAAAGCTCGGCCTCTCGCCGGATTGGACGACGATGCCTGACCCACAGTTTGCCTCCCATTTCCTCCCTAGTTCAGCTTCGGACAGTTTCTCTTGAAGTGATCTGTGCTGCCGCATTCAAAGCAAGCACGGCTAGTGGTAATCATTTGGTTTCCTTGTGGGTTTTGTTGTCGGGCTGGTTGGGTCCTAAATGGCTGCGCACGGATAGGTTGCGGTTGTCGGTTCAGATTGTTCAGGTTTGTCCTACAACTCGGTGCGTAGTGCCCAATCCTGCCACACCGGTGGCACACTACCCCCTTGCACTCGCCACCATGCTGGTAACCGCATTTCCCATACTTAGGGAACGTCCCTTTCTGCGATTCCTGCCTTCCGCCCGAACTAGTCATGGCGTAGTTCTGGGCAGCGGGCCTAGCACGTTTGTCTTGCTGCTTCCCCGGGGTCCTATTATCATACGTACCTCGCTTTCCTCCGGCAGACTCTCCTGCCACCTTCAGTGACCCACTCCTCACGAAATCGTATGTGACAATACCAGCTTGCGTCACCGCACCCTCAAACGTCTGGTGTCCCCCAGCATTGACTATACTCCTTACTACCGGAGTTAGTCCCCATATATAACGCTCCACCCTCTTTGACTCAGGGGTGACCAACCACGGCACCAATCACGACAATTCATTAAATCGGTTCGTATAACCCAAGTGGTCTGCCCCCTGCATCTCCAAGTTCCACAACTCGTTTTCTAATTTCTGCAGTTTGTTTTTCGGGCAGAAATGTTCCAGTACAAGGGCTTTGAGTTCTGCCCAAGTCATGCGGTTTGTCGCTGCCTGACCGCGAGTTTGCACTATTGTGTTCCACCATGTCAAGGCATGGTCCGTGAACGTGCAGGTAGCATACTTAACAATGTACTCCTCAGGGCAGTTACTGATGTTCACAACCGACTCTATTTTCTCAATCCACTTAACCAACCCATTGGGTCCCTCAGACCCGCTAAATTCTAGGGGCTTGCACAAAATAAAATCTTTAATTGAACATCCCCTTGTTGCAGGAGTCGGTTTAGTGCGGTTCGTTTCTACACTGGGTATAGGGCCATTACTGTCTGTAACGACCACCCTAGGCGGCGCTTCATTACTCGGGATCGGGTTACCGCTCGGTGGAGGATTAACATTTTGCTCCCCAGCATTATTGGTGGTCGTTTGATTGCTCGCAGGGTCTGGATTGGTCGTATTGTTAATACTGGCGGCGATGCGCGATACTATATCCGGTATCGCCGCCTCTAACTGTCGAGCAATCAGACGACTCACATCCACTTCTGACATTGAGCTGACCGTTTAGGTGCCATTCTACACAACATTAAGAAAAATACATATAATTAATACACATCCAATCTCGATACACAACACATATTCCATTCATTAATAAACATTAGTACATTTTACATAATCATCAGTACACATTACATTAACGTCAGCCCATAGATTACGTTTTCATACATCAGTTCTACATCGGCATCATTTCGACATAACCCGCTATGGGTCAGTGCTTGAATGATACATCAAAATATCTACAATGGTATCCCCAAAAAAAAGACCCCCTATGGGCTAGTGACTGTACTATAACTACCCAAGATTCACTCTATGTTAGCATTGTCACTAACTGCTAACACAGAGTATCAAAAAGCGGCCCCTGACTACCACCACCCTAACATGATCTAAAAACGGTGGTATACCAACCACACCAACACTGCCACCATCCCCACTAACACTGCCATCAAACCCCGGATCCGTGTTTCCATCCGGTCCATCATCCACTGGGAGAGGCGTCCTCCCTCCTCAGCTGCGCGATCGCATGCTGGCTGTCCAGTATGCAATCCGCCAAGTGATTTCTCCTCTGAATACCCACTGTCAAGGCGGTGGTGTGCTCATTCATCTGCTCGGTGAGCACTCGGAGCCACGCAGCCTCGGCAGAGGGACGCTCATCCCTCACCGGCCTGGGGGTACCCCACACGGGTGGAGGCACAAACCCGGGCTGGGGGCGGGAGGACTCGCCCCTGTAGTAAGTGGATCTGGGTGGGGTAAAGGTAGGTGGGACATACGGGTCACTGATCCGCGCCGTGAGGCGGGGACCGGGTCTGGGAGGGGCAAGGGTGACCTGTGGTGCGGGTGGGGTGGGAGATCTGGTAACCCTAGCAGGGGAGGACAAGCTAGCACTCCTATGGCTAGTCTCAGTAGGCTCGGTGCTGGAAGCTAAGCGCACACTCCTAGAGTCCCCGGAACTGGCCTCCTCCGGGTCCTCCTCTACCGATAAACTTCGTGATCTTGACATGCTTACCTATACACAAGTTAGCAAACATAAAGTCCCTTTCATAATGTAAATCATAATTAAATTAATATACACACATTTATACAACCTTGTCACATAAAAATATTATCATATACTTACACATATGTTGCCGATTTTACCTATTAATGTTCCCCGTGACTTCCCCTGAATTCCCTCGTGCGGACAAGTCTGTTATTATGTTCCGGACCATAATAACTCACTTGTCCATCCAAGTTCATCCAGATCTCGTCACTATATATTATTAGTTGATATTCAGATCCTATAATACTTGAGCTACGGTTATATTTTAGGTATCTTTTAAAGACATCCTAATTCATTTATAACCAATGGCTCTGATACCAAGTTCTGTAACACCCCGTAACCGCAGCGGAAACGTAAACGGGATGCAATAGACACATCTGATATCAACAGCATTGCTTATAAAGAAAACACCACTACATTAATTTACATCATATTACATTGTTCCGAGTTTAGTTCCCGTCTAGGCGATAGCACATAAGTTTTACCAACATTACATTATCGTATTTAATACAAAACGATCACTAAACTTCCACAAATAGCACGCATCAGCAAGTATGTAGCACTTACTCCAGTTTGGGAGTACCTAGAAAGCATGTAAAGAAAACGGGTCAACTACGAATAGTTGGTGAGTTTCACTAATTTAAATAAACAGTGATAAATCATTATGATAATCATATATTAGAGACATCTGGGGACACTGTTAACCCAGCACTGTACCCATTCCGGGGGCAATGTTAACCCAGAAACACTTCTAGAGACATCTGGAGACACTGTTAACCCAATACTGTACCCATTTCGGGGGCAATGTTAACCCAGAAACACTTCTAGAGACATCTGGGTACACTGTTAACCCAGTACTGTACCCATTCCGGGGGCAATGTTAACCCAGAAACACTTTCAGGGACATCTGGGGACACTGTTAACCCAGTAATGTACTCATTCCGTACGATTCCCGTACAATCAAATATTTATAATTACACGCAAATCCATGCGTTCAGTATGTACTTAAACATTTAAATAATAACATGCTTTCCGCCCCGGGAAAATATTTAAAAACAATTCAGAAAAAAAGGCTCTTGAAACTCACCTTATTGTAGGCAAATTAGTAATACAACACTCCAGCTACTAGTACAAATCTGTAATATGATCCCTAAGTTCGTTACTATACAATCACTATTAACGTAACTTTAACCGTGTTAACCGGTACATCTAGGGACACAGTTAACCCAGTACTGTACCCGTTCTGGGGGCAATGTTAACCCAGAAACACTTCACCGGACTCAGATTGTGACATCGTTTAGAGCTCACTAGTCAGATTTACTATTAGTCATTTTTCCCGTTTTGCGTGCCTAGCACGGTTATCCATTTTTTTGTTTCAAAAATGAGTTTGGTCACACACGACCCGAAAATAGTTAATTGATAATTTAACTAAGTTGTGAAATTAGGGCCCGGTTTAGATGTCCCGATTGGCCGCGGGACCCGTTTCCGTCATTATCGTACCGGAAACTGTTAAATAGGTTAAAAACACTCAAATCAACCGAATTATTTTCGGATGATTCATTTTTACTTGTTTAACTCAATTATATGAAAATAGTTCATTTTTAGGGTTTTTATACGTCAGTCAGCTCGCTTATGCGAACTTTACCGGTTTACGCGTTTTAAGCTTTAAAAGTTTGTTTTAGCACAAATAATTATCCGTTTAGTCTCGAATCTTGAAATTTTTCCCAAATCACTTTTTGACAGTGGGGAATTTTATAAAAATATTTCCAGAATTAATTTTTATATTTAACATTTATTTATCTATTTTTAAACACCATTTAAACACTAAATATGTCGTAAATACCAAACGATCTTAGAAAAATCCCAAATTTTTCCTGGATGACCCCTGCCATCTCCATAGTCCCCTGTAATTTTTCCAGAACCAAAATCCCTTTTTAAATGCCATTTTCACTAAAACCGAGCTAGAAAACCCTAGAACTCGTTTAACCGAAAAGCCTACTTAGACTTTTCCAAATGACCTCAAATTTTGTGTGTGACTTATACATGTTATAAAAAGCTTATCTACAATTTTCCAGAATTTTTCATAATATTTAACTATTTTTCACCATTTTTGGCCAAAAGAGAGCATTAAATTCACCAAATATTCATCCTTTATCCAAAAATTACCAAACATTCACAGAACTCATATTTTCATGTGTATATCATCCCTGTAAAATTTCATGACCTAACGCTACACGAAACACAATTTGTCCAAATATACAAACATCACACAAAACCGAACTACCTTGAGTTTCTAGCTTCAAACCGCAAGAATCTCGCTTTCTAGCCCTTGCTAGCAACTAGATACAACACCTACAAGCACAATAACACCACACCAAGCAAGTTACACCCACAATCAAGCCATTTCTTTCATGGTTTCGGTTATGCTTTAAAAACAAAGATTTAACCGTAAAAATTCGTTTTTGGTTCGTTTAACTCCTTTCTTGGACCAAGATCCCTTGTATAACCCGTATACATCACTTGATCATGCAAGAATCGGTTCCATCTCGGGTTTTCACCCTTTTTCACTTGGAAACCTCATTTTCTTGAAAGAGAACTCAAGAAACGAACATAAACACGTACATAACACAATTTTACCTCGGTTTTTCTTGCTAGAATTGTCGGTTTTTGGATGGAATTATTGAGAGAATATGTATATTGTTGAAGTGTGATGTGAAAAAAAAAATGAGATGTTGTTTGGTGAGGGGGGGTCCGATCGGACCTATTGGATGGGTGGGGGGGGCCACAACTTCATTTGTGGCCACATGTTCAGATTTTCGTAATCTGGATAATGTTTTGGATAATCTGGTTCAGTTCGTTTTTTGGTTAAACGTTTAATTCGGCTTAAAACGAGGCTAAAACGGTCGTTTTTCGGCTTAAAAATGAAATTTATAGAAAACCGATTTAAAACTTAAACCATGACATTTATTGACTTAAAACATCATAGTATTAATAATTGTGCATCTTTTTCGGCTTGATCGATCGTCTCTTGCTCGGTTTGGTATTAAAGGTTTCGTTTAACGTACCGACGTATCATTAAATCGAAATCCTTTTTCTGTGCTTTAATTCACTTATCCCGAAGCTTTAATACTTCGTAAACATCACTAAATATTATATATTTCGTCTATAATGAAATCCCCGATCGTTCGGGCTTCAATAACCGTTAATTGGTTAATCGTATTTCCAATACGATTTACTGTATAATCGAGTATAATTCGTACTATGAATCATACATACTCGTATAAACGCATCATAATTCACATATTCATTATTAAATAACACATAAATAGTATATACCGGTTAGGGTATACCTGATTTTGCCGGAATTGTTACAGGAGGCATGATGGTGCGCCGCCCTGTTGCCCCGCATGACGTACCGTTTCTAGAGCGCTCTCGGAGCAACTTTGTTTTTTCCACCACACTTACTCTGGAACCTCTTGTCTCTGAGGCGCTGTTCGCACAAGGTGAGGAGTTTGTCACCAAGTGTGAAGGTATTTCTCAACCTCGACCTATAACCGCCGCTACTTCGAGCGGAGTGATAGTACTTCTTTCGTCTAGCGAAGGGTCGTCGCTCTGTGAGGAAGGAATATTGAGTGGTGCTACTAACCCTTCGCGTTCGTCTGTAGGTTTGACCCGCAAGCAAGATTTTAAGGCCACCATCGATCCGTCAACAGGTGAGGAAGGTGGTCCTCAATCCGTTGAGGGCGAACCTCAGGTTACAGAGGCGGGTGCGCCAAAGGCGGCTGGAAAACGGAAAGCACAGGCTTCCGATGCCGTGCTCATGAAGAAGAAAAAGAAGAAGAATCAGGTTGAAATCCCGGACCTGGGAGCTCGTCTTCGAGAACTTTCTGCCCAAGACGCTTCTAAAGGTGATGTTTGAAACTTTACGATTGTATTTCAATTTGTCACTCCTTGTTGATTTAAAGAGTTTTTTATTTCAGGTTTGAAGGACTTACGTCGTCCGACTCCTCCAACCTCACCGCTAAACACTGTTCCATATCCGATTGACTAGTCAGATAATTCCCCTGTCAAGGAGAACAAGGTTGGTGAATCCGATCAACTTCCCACATCCCCACCTCATCCAGAGCATTTCTTCCAAGATCAAGGTGGGGTTAGTGTTTTTCACTATGGGAGGCAAGCTTCCTCATCTCAAGTAGAGGAAGATACTGCTCCACATAGACCTCGTTGGTCGTTACGCCGGAACTCAGTGTTGAATGATGCGGACGTTTGCCAAGAATATCTCGACGAAAGTCTTCCTCCTGTAGAGAAGGAGTGGCAACGCCGTCGCATCCGCCTGGAACTCCTAGAGTCCAACTCTTATCATATGGCGAACACTGTTTCCACCAATCAGGAGATACGTCGTGATTGGTTGGCCATGAACGACGAGCTAGAGGAAACCGAGTGAAACTTGCTCGACGCCAATAAAGAGGCCCATAAGGCGTTAACTGACGCCCAAGATAGCCGTCGGGCCATGGAGGCGGCGAAAGCCGAACAACTTGCTGCTGAGGAAGCTAAGGCTGCTCTCCAGAAACAACTGGATGACCAAGCTGAGCTGATAAAGACCCTTCAAGATGACTCAGCAGCCAAGGACAAGCGCTTATCTGACCTTAATGCTAAGAGTCGAGAACAAGCCTTGGAGTGTGCTAGAAATAAGATGGATCTTATCCGGACTCATGTGGATAAGAAATGGCTTCTGTCAACAGCGATTCCCAAGGTACCAAGTTTATTATTAACATAATGTGTTTGTTTGTACTCACGCATGGTTATTTGACTTAACAGGTTATCACTGACGTTCGAAATAGTGACGATCTTGGTAACTGTGTTGCGATACTCCTCCGTGCTTCCGAGCAAGCAGGCCAACAGACGGGCTTTGAAGAGGGATATAAGTTTTGTTCCGAAGGCCGGGTTCCAGAGGAATATGTCTTGTCTGTCAAAAACACTACTGCTATCCTTCTTGAAAAATCCAAGGACTTCGATACTCTGAAGTTCTCTCTTTCCGATCACATATCAGAGCTCGCTGATAAAGATGATGCCATAGAGCAATTAAAGGAGCTACTGGACCTTGAAGAAGATGAAGAAGAGGAGGCTAATAATACCGCGGAAGGTGAGGATGTCACCCTGTAAACACATATGCCTTTGTTATAAATATTTCTTTTGTTTGTAATCTCATTTGACCATTAATAAGAATTCTCGTATTCTTCCGGTGCACTTTGTCTTATGTGCCATAATATAAGTGTCTGTCTGAAACTTCGTTTTTGTCAATAAAAGATTACAACTTATCAAAATATCATGGAATTAACTGGACATTCCTCATACTTTGAGCATAAGCCTTCTTACAATAAAAGAAACTGCATAACTTGCTAGTCTATGTGGGCGCGCAGGCCGAAAATAAAAAAGGCGAATAAAATTGCTACATATAGCATTTCTTTAATTGTGCTGCGTTTCAAGTTCGAGGGATTTCTGTCCCATCCAACTTCTCCAACTTGTAGGCACCTTTGGATAGTACTTGTTTGATTTTATAAGGTCCCTCCCAAGTTGGGGCTAACTTGCCAGGAGGCTCCTGGCCGGAAGCCTCGTTATTGCGAAAGACAAAGTCTCCCGCATCGAACTTGAATTTTTGGACTCGCGAGTTGTAATATTTCTCAAGCTGTCGCTTATAATTGTGCTCGCGAATCAATGCTAGTTCTCTTCTTTCTTCCAACAGGTCTAGATTTATCCTGAGTTCGTGATCGTTGTCATCAATCAACAGAACCCTCGCGGATGGGATCCCAATCTCTGCGGGGATCATGGCTTCAGTGCCGTAGGTTAGGCTAAAGGGTGTCTCCATATTACTGGAGTTCTTTTGGGTGCGTGTGACAATCGTCAATTTCAGGTTAACTCCGTTAACTCAACTCCATCAATTCAAACTTAAGATCACTAAATCTATAACGCACACTTCATTACATTTAAACTAGGGTTTAAATGACGCTTAACACTTACTACATGTGTAGTCTTTCGGGATTTGCACCGAAACGCAAACGAGTTGACGCAAACGATTGAGGATTAAATGAAAAACGTCAACATAATAATTATGTGATAATTATGTGTTAACATATGTGTTACTTGATTATATGGTGTGTAATGCTAGACAAGAAACAAGAACTAAGATAGTTAAGTTAGAAAAACAACAATTGAAAGTGAAGGGACTTGAGTGTAACTTGTATGTCCATAAATATAACCTTAATCACTTAACCCTAACTTATTATCATAACCCCAAGCTCCGATCGGCCCTCCCTCCCTTGCTCCCTTGGCTGCCGTCCACCATACACACACATTCAACCAAGAAATCAAGCTTGCGATTGAAGAACTAGGTGCTAGGAAGGTATAATTGATCATTCTATACATTCTTGTTGCTTGATTTTGATGTTTGTTGGGTTAACCACAAACCCTAAGCTGCCGATTTTGTGTATGTATATAGCTAATATGATTGTGGTTGATTGAATGATGATTTGATAACTAGATTGAATCTTGTTGCATGTTGATTGTTGTGTCTTTGATTTGAGTTCAAACACAAACCCTAATCAAGTATGTAATATGTAATTGATGTGCATGGATGGTGTTTATGTAGTCTAGAGGGTCATATGAATGCATGATAGTTCATAGATTGTTAATATGTTGAGTTTGGATGCAAACAGTTTCTGGACAGAATGTGTATTTGATGTTTAAGTGACTGTAACGAAGTGTAAATATGGAACTTTGTTGAAATTATTGGTACTACAGTAAACTAGGTTGAGTCTAGTTTCTATAGAGTATAAATTTGTAATTTTTGGACAAGTAAAGGTTAACTTTTATGATTTTACAAAAACGTTGTGCAAAGCTGAGCTGTTAGACCTGCTGTTAGGTTATGTTGTAAATGTTATATCTCATGAACTACGAGACCAATTGGGTTGGTTCTACTTCTGGAAGTTGACTCATTGAGTTAGGAACCTAACCCAAGTGGTCTTTCATTTATTGTATTTTTCGTTTAACGGGAATTGCAAATAACATTCTGATTGCGCATGAATTTGACTGTTATGAGTTTGCTGTAATGATTTGATGATTGTGAGAAAACTATGAGGAATAAAATGTAATAAAATATGTTCTGGAAACCTAAGACATATGTGCTTCTGTGATGATTTTTGGTAAATTAATTGAGATGCTATGATCGGTGAAATAGTACAATCTTTCTAGTAGGATTTCTGTCTAGGTGAAACTAGCTGCTGAGTTGTGTAAAAATGCATGAAACATGATACTTGTTATATAATTGCTATGTTTTGACCAAAATACCCTTGCGGGGAATAATTGCTAATTGATTGCCATGATTTGACCAAATTGCCCTCATGGGGAATAATGGCTAATTAATTGTTATTTGTTGACCAAAATGCCCTTACGGGGAATAATTGCTAGTAACGTACGTTATGAATACATGACACGTATATGATTGCTTACACATGTAATGTGTCACAAAAACACTTGTTTAAGTCACCCACGATTCACAAACGAAACACGAAACATGTTATGTGCATAGGTATTATGTGCCGGGTCTAGAGACTCGATAATATTCCGACACTTAGAAAAATCTCTTTTTGTTTTAGAACGTTAGAGAGAGTTTTTCGGTGACGCGCATCTTGGTGATTTATTTTGGGAAATTCTTCGCAAACAGTG
Source organism: Bidens hawaiensis (assembly GCF_021521415.1). Taxonomy (NCBI): domain Eukaryota; kingdom Viridiplantae; phylum Streptophyta; class Magnoliopsida; order Asterales; family Asteraceae; genus Bidens; species Bidens hawaiensis. The sequence goes on from NW_027496113.1 coordinate 82,035, forward strand.
AGTTTCACTTTCCCCTCTTTAAACTGTTTTCAAACGCTTTTCACTTGGGGGAGATAACATACTCCACAACGCATTTAAGATTTTGTTATAAATTATATATCACTTGTAAAGGCTAAGTGGCAAACGAAACATTTGAAGTCCTACACATCGAACCGGTTAATATTTTGAATAGCGAGTCACTGTTGAGTAGTACTACTGGGTTTGACAAACCCCACCCAACGCTAAACTCGACTGGAGGTCGAGCGGGTGTAATTTTGGCTAACACGTACCATGGTCTGGAGGACCTGGTGACAAGGCACTTAATAAACGAGTCAGCTTCGGTGTCGAACACTTAGTAATACTTGTTGTATAGACTAGCTACCTATCGATATATAATTTGACATAACACTATCTGGTAATGATGAAACGCAAAACGCTATAACGCAAAACGCTGAAACGCAAAACGCTGTAACGCTGAACGCAAACGCTAAACGATTTATTTCTATATAACTTGTGAACTCACCAACCTTGTGTTGACACTTTTAGTATGTTATTCTCAGGTAGCCGAGGCGGGCGCGAGGTTTAGGAACATGCATTGATTGAAAACGCTTTTGTCCTGCAAACTTATTTTTAACGGTTATCTTTGGTTTAAGTCGTCCTGCGTGACGCAACTTTTGATTAAAGGTTTTTACGCTTCCGCATTTAATTACTCGTAAACATTTTCATGGTTTTGAAACTCTATTTTATGGGTTGATTATAACTGATGATTCCGATCCTGCCAGTTCACACCCTCTGACGGTAAAACTCCGTTAGTGGATTTTGAGGGTGTGACAGATTGGTATTAGAGCCATTGGTTATAGCGAACTAGAAGCTGCATGCATACTAGACTATAACCGCGACGACCCATTAGTTATAATGATACGCACTGCATAGGTTTGTGTAGTCTTGTAATCTTATCTCTTTACCTCTTTCACTTATACGCGCGCGCATACACGGCTTACATGTAGGAATGTCGACGCCACCCTCATCATCATTCGATTCGATGACGCATGCTCACGGGAAGGAACCGCAGTTGCCTACCGCCTCGCCACCCCGAGTAGTCCCGGAACTCGAAGCTCCCGCACCGAAGACGTACCGCTTATCCGGAGGCATATACGAAAACAACGTTAGCTGGGATTGGTACCCTAACATGATCAGACGTATGGTCTATCGCGAACAAGTTCCCCCGTTACCTCACCTGAACGACCCTGCTTATCCCAACACCCTTCCACCCATAACCGAACCTGTAGAGAGAGTTCTCGCAGCTGTTGTTTCATGCTTGGAGCGTGACGTGGGTTACATGCGCTATACGAGAGAGAACGTTTCCAAAATGTCAAAAGACGGAACCGAGACTAAGGAGGAGATTGCCCGCATGGCAGCGGCAATGAAGGAAATGCGAGAGGCTAGTGATCAACAAATGAAGGTTATGATGAAGATGCAAGCCGAGATGATAGACTTGCAAGAGCAACTCCAAGAAGCAAGGACCCGAACTGAGATAGCGTTGGAGCGTTGCGATGTCTTGCTAATGCAACTTGCTCAGAATGCAGCCGAACCTGAGGCCGAGCCTGAGGCCGAACCTGAAGAAGATCCCGAAGAGGAGCCTGAGGAGGATCCCGAGGAAAATCCCGAGGAGGAACCCGAAGAAGAACCGGAGGAAGAACCGGCTGAGGAGGAGGCACACTCGGAGGTGTCCTCAGATGACGACATCTAGTGATGATGACACTTAGATGGAGGGGTTGTCTCCATCCGAACTATTAATTTTCTATGATTTTAAGGATTGATTGGAAATACTTTGTAGCGAATACAATGGTTTTAATCATGAATTTTTATTTAGATTAATATGTGGTTGTGATGTGATGTTGTTTCTTATTTCTTTCTTACATATCTTTTTATTACATGTATGGTGTGTTGTATATGAAAGAAAAATTCATGTTTAACACTTTATACTGTGATTCTAGGAAATGGCTGGAAGAAACGCTGGACGTGGACGTGGTAATATCAGCTTGACTGCAGCTGAACTCCAAACTCTGCTGAACGACCATGCAGCGGCCGCTTTAGACACACACGTTCAGAATCAAGCTGGAGGTCCGGTGGAACGTGTACCTTCAAGAACTACCTTGACTGCAAGCCCAGTACGTTTAAGGGCACTGAGGGAGCTATAGGCTTCCTGCGTTGGGCTGAGAAGGCTGAGTCGGCATTTGAGATGTGCAATTGTCCCCCTGCCAGTAGGGTCAAATTCGCTGCTGGAACACTTGAGGATTCTGCCCTCACTTGGTGGAATTCGAACGTCCTGATCCTTGGATTGGAACTGGCTAACGCGATGAACTGGGAGGAGTTCAAAAACATGATGCGAGAGGAGTACTGTCCGAGAGAGGATATTTCGAATTTAGAGTTGGAATTTTGGTCGTTAAAGATGATGGGTTCGAAAATCGAAGCCTACACTATCCGTTCTCACGAGTTGGCTGTGATGTGTCCGCGGATGGTGGATCCGCCGAGCAAGAGGATAGAAATGTACATTGATGGATTAGCACCGCAGATTCAGGGCATAGTGACGTCTTCCAGACCAGCCACGATCCAAAAAGCGATCCGTTTAGCTCACAAACTGACGGATCAGGCTGTGACCCAAGGTGCGTTACCACCTAGGGTTCGACCACTAAAGCCCGTGACAACCCAAGTAACAACAATAACAGCAACAGCAACCCGAACAGTGGGAAGAGGAAGTTTGACAACACCAGATCTTCATCCTCGAACCTCCCACCGCAACAACACTACCGTAAGCCCGAATTCACTCGGAGCTTTAACACTCAGAATCACAACAACAACAACAACGGTAGCGGGCAGGTTTCGAGCGGATATGCTGGGAAATATCCAAAGTGCAACAGGTGCAACTATCATCGTGTTGGCCAGTGTGACCGTGCCAAGTGTCAGAGATGCGGAAAGATGGGTCACCAAGCGAAAGAATGTAGAGGAGACCTTGCGGCAAAGGGTGCTCCTAAGCCACCTATGACGACGAAGGGATGCTTTGAATGTGGGCAGGAAGGTCATTTCAGAAAAGATTGCCCCAAGCTGAAACAGAATGACCACAATGGAGGTAATGGAAGTGGTAGTAGTGGTGGAAGCAATGGCAAGGGAAGAGCGTTTGTGATTGGGTCGGGTCAAGCCCGCAATGATCCGCACGTGGTGACTGGTAAGTTCCTTGTAAACGATTGTTTTGCTTCTGTATTGTTTGACACTGGAGCTGATAGGAGTTTTGTGTCGAAAGCCTTTAGTCAACTCTTAGACTTAACTCCAACTCCGTTAGATGCTAAGTTTCCTTTTGAATTAGCTGACGGTAAGACTATAGTAACGACTCATGTACTTGCAGGATGTAAGTTAAAACTGTCAGGTCATGTCTTTGATATCGACCTTATTCCTTTTACGCTTAGTAGTTTCGATGTCGTTGTCGGCATGGACTGGTTATCCGAGAACCGAGCGGAGATTATATGTCACGACAAGATAGTTCACGTTACTACCCATTCCGGCGAGATCATTTCGGTCCAAGGTGAGAGGAGCGGCATGACCACCAGCATCATTACCCTTATGAAGACGCAGAAGTACCTACGAAAGGGTCATCCGGCAATTTTGGCGCAGATCGTTGAGAAACCCGCGGAGGAGAAACGAATTGAACATATACCGGTTGTGCAAGACTTTCCGGAAGTTTTCCCGGAGGATTTGCCTGGACTCCCTCCTATTCGTCAAGTCGAGTTTCAAATCGAGTTGACACCCGGTGCAGCACCCATAGCACGAGCCCCGTATCGGCTCGCACCGGCGGAGCTTCAGGAACTGTCCACTCAGTAGCAAGATTTGTTGGATAAGGGTTTTATCCGACCTAGCTCATCGCCGTAGGGAGCCCCTGTCTTGTTTGTCCGAAAGAAAGACGGGACTTTCCGAATGTGCATCGACTACCGGGAGTTGAACAAGGTGACGGTCAAGAACCGTTATCCTTTACCCCGAATACCTGAATTTGCCGGAATCGTTACATTCTCCCCCCGTTATAAAAATTTCGTCCTCGAAATTTTACGCGTCAACTACTTCCTTTTGAGGAAATAGGTGGGGGTATTTCTTCCAAAATTCGTCCTTTCGTTCCCATGTATATTATGGGCCTCGTTGCGAATTCCATCTAACTTTGACCAACGAGATCTTATTGTGTCTAAGTTGCTTGATTTTCCCATCTACTATTTCTATGGGCTCCTCTACAATGTTGAGCTTATTATTTATTTGGACTCCCTCTAAAGGTAACACCGATGTCTCATCCGACGGACACCTTTTCAAGTTTGACACGTGAAACACGTTGTGAACTGCACTCAGTTCATCAGGCAGCTCTAATCGGTATGCTACAGGACCGATTTTTGCAATAATGTCGAATGGTCCAATGTATCTAGGGGCTAACTTCCCCGCCTTTCCAAATCTAACCACACCCTTCCACGGTGATACTTTCAAATACACTTTATCACCTTTCTCAAATGATAACGGTTTTCTACGGTTATCGGCATAACTCTTCTGCCGATCCCGCGCAGCCTTCAGATTGTTTTTAATTTCAAGAATTTTGCTGGTCGTTTCCTGGACCAGATCTGATCTAATAACCTGTGTGTCGCCCACTTCAGTCCAGCAGAGTGGTGATCGGCACTTCCGTCCATACAATGCTTCGTAAGGTGCTGCCTTTATACTGCTATGGTAACTGTTATTATAGGAAAATTCAACGAGTGGGAGATGTTGATCCCAATTTCCCTTAAAATCCAGTACGCATGCACGAAGCAAATCCTCCAGGGTTTGAATGGTCCTCTCAGACTGACCGTCGGTCTGAGGGTGGTAGGCTGTGCTTAAATTAATACGCGTTCCCAGCGCTTCTTGCACAGTTTGCCAAAGCTTGGAGGTGAAATGGCTATCCCGATCAGAGATGATTGAGATGGGTATCCCATGACGGGACACAATTTCATTTATATAAATCTGCGCAAGTCTCTCAGTGTTATAATTATTTCTAATCGGGATAAAATGTGCCGATTTGGTTAATCGATCCACGACTACCCAAATTGCATCATGTCCTCGGGACGTCTTGGGGAGGTGTGTCACAAAATCCATCGTGATCTGCTCCCACTTCCATTCGGGAATTTCCGGTTGTTGTAACATTCCCGAAGGTTTCTGGTGTTCCGCCTTAACCCTCGCACACGTCGTACACTTGCCGACGTATGTGGCTATATCCTTTTTCATACCCGGCCACCAGTAGAACTCCTTCACATCCTTGTACATCTTATCCGAACCCGGATGTATGGAATATTTTGATTTATGCGCTTCGTTCATGATCAATTCACGAAGATCATGGAGGGTCGGGATCCAAATCCGATTTTTGAAGTAGAGAATTTCGTCCTTGCGCTGTTCGAAATTCTTCTCGTTACCGAAAAGTCCCTCTTTTTCCAATTGTTCCTCTTCCAACGCCTCGCGTTGAGCGACTCGAATCAAATCCGAAAGGTTCGACTGGACTATCATCCCCAGCGCTCGCACTCGCAATGGCTTAATCCGATCCTTCCTACTCAAGGCATCGGCTACGACGTTAGCCTTGCCTGGGTGATAACGGATGTCACAGTCATAGTCGCTTAATAATTCGACCCATCTTCGTTGTCTCATATTCAGTTCTTTCTAATCGAATATGTGTTGCAAACTTTTATGAACGGTGAAGATGGTGCACTTTGTACCGTAGAGATAATGTCTCCAGATTTTAAGTGCGAAGATAACTGCTCCCAGTTCTAAGTCATGAGTGGTGTAATTTTTCTCGTGTATTTTTAACTGTCGAGAAGCATAGGCTATGACCTTATTATTTTGCATCAACATGCATCCTAACCCTCTCCGGGATGCGTCACAATACACGACAAAACCATCGTCTCCGTCGGGGAGACTTAAGATCGGCGCTTGGCACAATCTTTGTTTTAGCGTTTGAAACGCCGTTTCCTGCTCTTCACCCCATTCATACTTTCGATCTTTTTGGGTCAGAAGGGTTAAAGGTTGGGCAATGCTGGAAAAGTTCTCTATAAATAGACGATAATATCCAGCTAAGCCTAAGAATTGGCGGATTTCCTTTAGCGATTTAGGCGCTTGCCAACTCTTAACTGCTTCAACCTTACTTGGATCAACGTGTATTCCTTGATGGTTTATAACGTGTCCAAGGAATTGCACTTCTTGTAACCAGAAGTTACACTTGGAGAATTTTGCAAACAACTTCTCCTGATTTAGAAGCTCTAAAATTAATCTCAAGTGTTGCTCGTGCTCTTCTTTACTCTTCGAGTAAATCAAAATATCGTCAATAAACACGATGACGAATTTATCGAGGTAGGGTTTACAGACTCGATTCATGAGATCCATGAATACTGCTGGTGCATTTGTTAGCCCGAAGGGCATAACTAAGAACTCGTAATGGCCGTAGCGAGTCCGGAATGCGGTTTTTGGGATATCCTCCTCCTGGATTCTAACCTGATGATATCCCGATCTAAGATCTATTTTTGAGAAGTAGCTCGCACCTTGTAGCTGGTCGAACAGATCATCGATTCGGGGGAGAGGATACCTATTTTTGATTGTCAACTTGTTCAGCTCCCTGTAATCAATGCACATTCTAAGGCTTCCGTCCTTCTTTTTCACGAATAGTACCGGTGCACCCCACGGGGAATAACTAGGACGAATAAATCCTTTATCCAACAATTCTTGCAACTGGTTGGATAATTCTTGCATCTCAGATGGTGCAAGTCGGTAAGGTGCCTTAGCAACAGGGCCAGCTTGAGGTAACAGATCGATTCTGAATTCGACCTGTCAGGTTGGCGGTAATCCAGGAAGTTCCTCTGGGAAAACTTGTGGAAATTCGCGTACCACTGGAATATCGTCCACCCGTTTTTCCTCAGAATCAGTGGCCGTCAGGCTCGCTAGATACGCCACACATCCCTGACGTATATATTTTAACACCTTGAGGTGGGATATAAATGGTATCATGGTGCCGGATTTTTCTCCTTGCACTAATACCTCCTCGTCATCCGACACCCGGATCTTGACGATTTTCTTTTCACAGTTTATTTCTACCCTGTTACGTGCTAACCAATCCATTCCCACTATCACGTCAAAACTACCCAATTCTACCGGTAACAAGTCAATCAGAAAGGATTGTTCGTTCAGAATAAAAGGGCAATTCTGAACTATCTGATTAACTATCATGGTTTTACCGTTAGCGACTTCTACGGTGTAAGGTTCTATGGTTTCATCAATAGGAAGGTTTGCTATCGAAAGGAATCTAACGGAGACAAAACTTCTATCGGCACCTGTATCAAATAATACAGAAGCGTAATGATCAGAGACGAGGAATGTACCTGTCACTACGCTGGGGTCCTGGCGTCCCTCGTTCGCCCCCATCACGAATGCTCGGCTTCGCGCCGGATTGGACGATGATGCCTGACCCGAGGGTTGCCTCCCGTTTCCTCCCTGGTTCAGTTTCGGACAGTGTCTTTTAAAGTGATCCGTGCTGCCGCATTCATAGCAAGCACGGCTGGTGGTCCCCATCTGGTTTCCTTGCGGGTTCTGCTGTCGGGCTGGTTGGGCCTTAAATGGCTGCGCACGGATAGGTTGCGGTTGTCGGTTCAGGTTGTTCAGATTTGTCTTACAATTTGGTACGTAGTGTCCAATCCTGCCACACCGGTGGCACACCACCTCTTTGCACACGCCACCATGGTGGTAACCACATTTCCCACACTTAGGAAACGTCCTTTCTGCGGTTCTTGCCTTCCGCCCGAACTAGTCATGGCGTAGTTCTGGGCAGTGGGTCTAGCACGTTTACCTTGCTGCTTTTCCTGGGTCCTATGGTCATGTGAACTCCGCTTCCCCCCAGCGGACTCTCCTGCCACCTTTAGTGACCCGCTTCTTACGAAATCATACGGGACGATACCAGCTTGCGTCACCGCACCCTCATACGTCTGGTGTCCCCCAGAATTGACTATACTCCTTACTACTGGAGTTAGTCCCCAAATATAACGCTCCACCCTCTTCGACTCTGGGGTGACCAACCATGGTACCAATCGCGCCAACTCATTAAACCGGTTCGTATAACCCAAGTGGTCCGCCCCCTGCATCTCCAGATTCCACAATTCATTTTCTAATTTCTGCAATTCGTTTCTCGGGCAGAAATGTTCCAATACAAGAGCCTTGAGCTCTGTCCAGGTCATGCGGTTTGTCGTCGCCTGACCGCGAGTCTGCACTATCGTGTTCCACCATGTCAAGGCATGGTCCGTGAATGTGCAGGCAGCATACTTAACAACACAATCCTCGGGGCAGTTGCTGATATTCACCACGGATTCTATTTTCTCGATCCATTTAACTAATCCATTTGGTCCTTCAGACCCGCTAAACTCTAGAGGTTTGCACAACATAAAGTCTTTGATCGAACATCCCCTGGATGCACGAATCGGTTCCGTACAGTTCGTCTCTACCGTAGGTATAGGGCCATTACTGTCTGTAACGACCACCCTAGGCGGTGCGTCATTACTCGGAATCGTGTTATCATTCTGCGGAGGATTAGTATTTCGTTCCCCATCATTATTGGTGGTCGTTTGATTGCTCGGAGGGTTTGGATTGGCCGAATTGTTAATACTGGCGGCGATACGCGATACTATATCCGGTATCCGGTATCGCCGCCTCTAACTGTTGAGCAATCAAACGACTCACGTCCACTTACGACAATTGGGCTGAACGTTTTGGTGCCATTCTACACAACATCAAGAAAATATATATAATCAATACAAGTTCCAATCATAAAACACAACAAACATTCCATTCATTAATAAACGTTAATACATATTACACAAACATCCGTTCATATTACTTTCCTGTCACTATTACATTAGATAAGTTTTCCTACATAGGGCCTATGTCGGCATCATCTCGACATAACCCGCAACGGGTCAGTGCTTGAATGATACCCAAAAGTATCTATACTGATATGCCCCAAACGAGACCCCCCCTAAGGGCCAGTGGTTGTATTATAACTAAACAAGATTCACTCCATGTTAGCATCACCACTAACTGCTTACACAGAGTATCAAAAAAATGGTCCCTGTCTATCCCCAACCCAAAACAACTAAACACGGTGGTAAACCAACCCCACCAACATCGCCACCAACACCACCAACACAGCCATCATAACCCGAACCCGCATCTCCATCCGGCCAAGCATCCATTGGGAGTATGAGCACTCCCTCTTCAGCTGGGCAATCGCATACTGATGGTCCAGTATGCAATCACCCAAGTACATCCTCCTCTGGACTCCCACCGTCAGGGCGGCGGAGTGCTCATTCACCTGTTCGGTGAGCACTCGGAGCCAGGCCGCCGCGTCCCGTTCCTGTCTCGGAAGACCCCACACAAGTGGAGTCGCAGGCTCGGGCCGAGAGCTGGAGGACTCGCCCCTGCGAGTAGCAGGTCTGGGTGGGGGCGAGATAGGTCGGACAGGTGGGATACTGATCCGCGCCGTGAGGCGGGGTCCGAATCCGGGGGGTGCAGGGGCGGCCTGCGGTGCGGGTGGGGTCGGGGATCTGGCAATCCTAGCTGGGGAGGACTGGCCGGAACTCCTAAGGCTAGCCTCGCTAGGCTCTGTGCTAGATGCTACGAGTGGGCTCCCGGAGTCCCCGGAGCTGACCTCCTCCGGGTCCTCCTCAATCGACAAACTGGGGGTTCTTGACATTTTACCTGCACACAAGTTAACAAACATATAGTTCTTTCACTTACTTATACAACTTGACCACATAACAATATTATCACATATTTGCACGTATGTTGCCAATTTTACCTATTAAAGTCCCCCGTGACTTTCCCTGAATTCCCTCGTGCAGACAAGTCTGTTATTATGTTCCGGACCATAATAACCCACTTGTCCATCCAAGTTCATCCCGATCTCGTCAAAATATATTATTAGTTGATATTCAGATCCTATAATACTTGAGCTACTGGTTATATTTTAGGTATCTTTTAAAGACATCTTAATTCTTTATAACCAATGGCTCTGATACCAAGTTCTGTAACACCCCGTAACCGCAGCGGAAACGTACATGGGATGCAACAGACACATCTGATATCAACAGCATTGTTTATAAAGAAAACACCACTACATTAATTTAAACGTATTACATTGTTCTGAGTTTCATAACCATCTAAGCGTTATCACATAAGTGTTACCGATAGTACATTATCATATTTAATGCAAAATATAGATCTCTAGACTTCCACAAAATAGCACACAGCATCGAACACATATCACTCATTCCGATTTGAGTGTACCTAGAAAGCATGTAAAGAAAACGGGTCAACTACGAATAGTTGGTGAGTTTCACTAATTTAAATAAACCATGACAGATCATTATAAAAATCATAAGTAAGTGATGTAATTATACTGAGTTCACAAGTGAAAACTCTATTAACCCCAAAACATATCGATTAACCTCCGGGAACTCTGTTACCCCAGAATACTTCCAATAACCCCTGGGAACTCTGTTACCCCAGAAACACATTTAATAACCTCTGGGAACTCTGTTACCCCAGAAACACGTTTAATAACCTCTGGGAACTCGGTTACCCCAGAACACTGTTTCGGGCCTTACAATATTAGCAACTTAGTTAATTACCATCTTAATACATTACCGTACGATTTCCGTACAATAAACATTATATAAATACATTCGTTTCCATGTGATTAGCATGTACTTAAACACTTTGATAGAAACATGCTTTCCGCCCCGGGAAAATATTTAAAACAGTTCAGTAAAAAGGGGCTCGTGAAAACTCACCTTCTTGTGAGCAAGATGTACTACGGTGCACAGCTACTGGTACAGATCTGTAATACGATCCCCAAATCGTTACTACACAATTTCTATCAATATAACTTAAATTCGTGTTAACCGGTACGTCCGGGGACACTGTTAACCCAGTACCGTACACGATCCGGGGACCATGTTAACCCCGATACACTACTCAGGACTTAGATTGTGACATCACTTAGAGTTCTTTAGTCAAAACTACCGATAGTTTGTTTTCTCGTTTTGCGTGCCTAGCACGGTTATTCGTCTTTATGTTTTCAAAAAATGAGTTTGACCACACACGACCCGAAAATAGTTATTATTGATATCTTCATTAAAGTGGTGAAATTAGAGCTCGGTTAGACGCCCCGTTTGGCCGCGGGGCCCGTTTCCGCCTTTAATACACCGGAAACGGTTAAATCGGGTAAAATTACCCAAATCATCCGAATTATTTTCGGATGATTTATTTTTACTTGATTAACTTAGTTTCATGAAAATAGTCCATTTTTAAGGTTTTTATGCACCAGTCAGCTCGCTTAGGCGAACTTCTCCGGTTTACTCGTTTTAAGCTTTAAAAGTTTGTTTTTAAGTTCCAATTAGCACAAATAAATATCCGTTTAGTCTTGGACCTTGAAATTTTGTACAAACCATATTTTGACAGTAAGGAATTTTATAAAATTTTTCCAGAATTAATTTTTATATCTAAGATTTATTTAACCATTTTTAAACGTCATTTAAACACCAAATATGTCGAAAATACCAAACGACCTTCGAAAAATCCCAATTTTTTCTGGGATAACCCCTGTCACCCACATAGTTCCCTGTAATTTTTCTAGAACCAAAAACTTATTTTTCATGCCATTTTTACCAAAACCGAGCTAGAAATCCCTAGAACTCGTTTTACCGAAAAGCCTACTTAGACTTCTCCACTGAACCTGAAATTTTGTGTGTGACTTTTATATGTTATAAAAAGCTTATCTTAAATTTTCCAGAATTTTTCATGATGTTTAGCTATTTTTCACCATTTTTGGCCAAAACCGAGCATTAAATTCACCAAATATTCATCCTTTATCCAAAAATTACCAAAAATTCACAGATCTCATATTTTCATGTGTAGATCATCTCTGTGAAATTTCGTGACCCAACTCTAGGTCTATCACAATCTGTCCAAAATAACTAAATCACACGAAAACCGAACTATCTTGTGTTTTCTAGCGTTAGATCGCAAAGATCTTGGTTTCTAGCCTTTGCTAGCCACTAGATACAACACTTACAAGCACAACAAAACCACACCAAGCAAGTTATACCCACAATCAAGCCATTTCTTTCTTGGTTTCGATTAAAACATCAAAACAAAGATTTTGACCGTAAAAATTCGTTTTTGACTCTTTTAACTACTTTCTTGGACCAAGATCCTTTGTATAACTTGTATACATCACTTGATCCTCCAAGAATCGGTTTCATCTCAGGTTTTCACCCATTTTTCATTTGAAACCTCATTTCCTTGTAATTGAACCAAGAAAAGAAGATTAACACGATCACAACTCGGTTTTTACCTTGAGTTCTTGCTTAAAAACTTGGATTTTGGATGGATGTTCAAGAGTTTTGAGAGGATTTGGAGAGAAATCTTGGAGAAAAAAGAAAATGGTGTGTGTGTGTGGAAGACTATGGACCGATCGGTCCATAGTAAGGTGAGGAGGGGGGCCCACAAGTCCAACCATGGCCACACATTCAGATTACGCAATCTGGATAATGTTGTGGATAATCTGGTTCAGTTCGTTTTTCGGTTAAACGTTTAATTCCGCTCAAAACGAGACCAAAACGGTCGTTTTTCGGCTTAAAATTAAAATTTATATAAAACTGATTTAAAAACTTTAAAAACTTAAACCATGACGTTTATTGACTTAACACATCGTATTGTCAGTAATTGTGCATCTTTTTCGGCTTGATCGATCGTCTCTTGCTTGGTTTGATGTTAAAGGTTTCGTTTATCGTACCGACGTACTAATAAATCGAAATCCTTTTTCTGTGCTATAATTCACTTATCCCGAAGCTTTAATACTTCGTAAACATCACTAAACATTATATATTTTGTCTATAATGTAATTCCCGATTCGTTCGGGTTTCAATAACCGTTCATCGATTAATCGTAATTCCGATACGACTAGTTGTTCATTCGAGTATAATTCGTACTGTGAATCTTATATACTCGTATAAACACATTATAATTCATATATTCAGTATTGAATAACACGTAAATAGTATATTCCGGCTAGGGTATACCTGAATTTGCCGGAATCGTTACAAAAATAATTTAAAATATATTATTCTTAGGTGAGTCTTGGTTAGGGTTAAGTATTAAGTACGTTTTCTCGTGTCCTTGTGTTCGATACTCGGACTTCCTTAGGTCTATACTATTAGTGATCGATACACTTGCCGGTTGTGTGTGGATTCGTTAGGATTTTCGTTTAATAAATTTAAAGCTTAGTTATGGGTCATTTAGAAAGAGCATCATTATACACACATCACCTCTACCCATGAAGAATCTTCAAGCGCCATACAAACACTCGTTGATTCCATTTGAGATAAAAAAAAATCAAGTGTATTTCGCGAAATTCATGATTCCCGATTAGTGCATATCGGCATACGCACACAATACATCAGCATCACTTGAAGTAACAATCTGATGACGTGTTTGCACACCAACATAAAGATCACCAATGATGTTGTCCTGAGGATGATATGTATGAATTCAAAGAGTAGGATCCTCAGACACAACAACATTATCCGTTAAATTAGTCAGATTCTCTTCATCATCATGAGATGATTCACCAATCTCATGACTTTCAGGAAATGGAACTGAAGAAGAATCAACAAAATGACTATCATATGATGAGATAGAGATAACATCAGATGTATCAGGAATATCATCCTGTGGAACATCATCATAATTAGAAACCGAAGGCCTTGGTGTTAAAAATTGATCTTCTAGGTAAGCATGCACCAAGTCTTCATCAGGTTGATCAACTATTGGTGTAAATGAATTAAATAGACTTTCATAGTCGAACATCCAATCAGGACCCTTGCCAACGGGAGGTGTGGTGTATCATTGGCAATCGACATGGTACCACTCTTCAACACATCCCGAAGTAAAATTGAACACTCATTTCTTAGGTGATGAATAACCCAAGAAATAACCTTCAATAGCTTTTTCTTTGAATTTTTCCGCATCTTTCTTCAACATCGTACAAGGACACCCGAATGGCTCCAAATAGTTTAAATTAGGCTTTCGTTTGTTCAAAAGCTCATAACTTGTCTTTTGTAACTTCTTCACAGTCAAAACACGGTTAAGCATGTAACAAGCAGTATTCACAACCTCATTCCAGAATTGAACACGAAGCTTAGAATCTACTAGCAATGTTGGTGCAGCTTCAATCAGTGTTCGATTCTTTCTTTCAGCAACACCATTCTGTTGAGGTACATATGGAGCACTTTATTCTCGATGAATTCATTTCTGAATGCGAAAGAAATCCAATACAGTGTTTTTGAACTCCGTACCATTATCACTCTAAATACGTCTCACTTTTTATTTATAGAGTGATTCGATCTTTGTGATTAGATTTTGAACAAGAATAGGTGTCTGATCTTTCGAACTTATAAATAATACCCATGAATACCTTGAATAGTCATCAATGACAACTAGACAATACCAATCTCCAGCAATTCTCGCACGATTCACAGGACCAAACAAGTCCATATGAAGTTGTTCAAGAGGAGTATCAATGGAATTAATTAACTTAGATGGGTGAGACTTCTTTTTCTGTTTGCCATTTTTGCATGCAACACAGTGATCGGTCAGTTTGAAGTGTTTTAGGGAAATCCCATCAACCAAATAAGATAGTTCATCTTTCTGACATGAATATGACCCATACACCTGTGCCACAGAATCGAGTCTTTCTCAATTTCTTTTGAGACAAAACACGTTTCAACAGAAATGGTTACCTTAGAAGTCATGTTTAGAACATAAATATCATTTGATCGAGGAGATCGCATAACAACCATGTCTTCTAGAATGACATATCATGGTTTAAGTATTATGAACTCATTGTCATTAAATACAGTTGTATACTTCTTATCACAAATTTGAGACACGCTCAACAAATTGTGATCCACCTTATCACAATAATTAACGTTTTCAAATGTAATATGACCATTTGAAATATCTCCCTCTTTTGTAATCATTCCCCCAGAATTACTTCCAAAGGCTACATACCTTACTTGAATATTCTTGACATTTGATAAGAGGTTAATATTGCCGGTAATATGACGAGAGCATCCACTATCTATAATCCAGTTTTCACCAGATAAAGTCTTGGATGAACTCTGCACACAGAGGAAAAATGATTAGCTAAAAAAGGCAACCCAGGCCTCAGTCTTGGGCACCTCTTTAATTTCACTTGAATAGTTAATGTTGATTGAATCCAAATGCGGTTTAGCTACTTGTGAATAAGTCACAGGCCTTTTCGACTTTCATCTCAAATATGCAGCTTGAACTACATTTGTGATCACATTCTTGCAAATTGGTTCCGTAGGAACAAATTTGGATTTTAAATTACTTGAATTTTCACCAACATGAATCACTTTGCGAGGATTCACATTTGAAAACATGATGTGAGTCTCATAATCACAAGGCATAGATCTTTTCAGAATTTCTTTAATCATATGAACGGGTTTGGTTTGTTCCTCGATAAACGGATGAAGATTCTGTGATTTCTTCATTCCACTATTTCTGACCACATGATCTTGTTCACCACAAAGAAAACATGTTCCCATGTCAACACGCCCACGTTGTGGTTTGGTATAAACTTGTGCAATAGAATATTGATGAAAAACACCAGGAATAGGTCCTCTGTCCAAATCATCAAATGTAACAGATTTATTTTTCATGTAAAAAATCAAGATTTGAACAATTAGAAAAACTCTATAAGTGTCAATTCCAGTTGAAATTAACAAACTGAACTTTCTTAGCAAATTTTAACAATTGTTTGGCTTTGACCAAGGGATCTATTGTATTTGATGCTTTGGAATTAACAAATGCATGTTCAAGATCTTGTATCTTAGAAGTTTCATTTTGAAATATGCTTTCTATCAATTTAGGCTTGATAAGGTTATGCGGAATGTCTTTCTCAGTGAATACTTTGCTAATACCTTTCAATTTAAACACTTGACCAGTGGTTGTCTTAGAAGGAACAAGATTGATGAAATGCATCAAATCCGCATCAGAAATCTTTGGTTTTTCTGTCTTCTTAACCTTAACCTTAACAGATTTTTCCTTTTTCACTTTAGATGTATTTGAACCATACACAACCTCCTCAAATTCATGAGGTTCACACAAAATGTGATTTGAACGTGGAATGTTCTGGTTTTCGTGCACAATTACAGGTTCAATTACATCCTCAATGATTACCTTACCAACATTCTCAACAAATACCTTGTTACGTTAAATATGAGGTTTTTTATTTGAAGATTGATCATCAATATTGTCAATTTTAACCAATTTAGGTTTTTCCTTAATGATGACTGGTTCAATAACAATTTCTTCCTTTCCCACAAACGGATTTGGAGTATAATCATTATAAAAAGGTGGTGGAACTTCAACAAAACCCAAACCATTCTTTGAACCTTTTTGTTTATTAGACACCTCAATAATTTCATTTAACAAAAATGAAGAATTTTGAAAATTGTCTAATTTACTTTTCAAATCAAGAACCTCATTTTCAAGTTCAGTTATCTTAGTTTTATGTTTAAGAATCTCTTGAAATTGTTGATCATTAATGGTCAATTTCACTGACAATTCTTCTTTCAAATCATGATTACTTATAGACAAAGCTTCTATTTTTTCCCTAGATCTCATTTGTGATTCTAGTGATTGTCTATATGTATCATTGATTGAAGCAATTTCTTTCATTAGTGAATCATTATGATCTTTAAGCGAATCAATTCTAGTCTTAACAGATTCACATACAAAGCAAGACACAATTTCAGATATATTAACAGAAGAAGGACTAACCTCATCAATTTTAGCCATGCATGCAAAAGAAGTTGGTTGCATATGACAAGAATCATCAGAATCCGACTCTGTCTCATTGTCAGAGGACAATTCGTTCCCACTAGCATCTTGAAAACTTTCAGTCAGCTCGAACATTACCAGATTTGCTTGATTATCATTACACAACAATCTTTGAGTCTAGTCAGTTCCTTCATCAAAGAGAAGAGCTTGTGATCCTGAAGCTTTAGAAGAGCTACCTCTAGAAGACTTTTCAGGGGAATCATTAACCTTATTTCCAGAATTTTTGTCTTGATTTCGAGGTCCATTATACTCCTTTTTTGGCTTATCACATTCTTTAGTAAATGACCAAACTCTTGGCAATTGTAACATTTGACCTTCAATTTGTCAAAACCAACTCGTTTGTTCAGAGATGGTAAGTCTTTACCAGTTCGTTGAATAAACTTATTCACATTTATAACAATCATGGCCATATTCCATTTGAGATCCATTAGCTCTAGATCATCTAGATCAATTTGATCATAATCTTCATCAGCCAACTCACTTGTAGCAATCTTACTACCCACCAAGTTTTCATATGATGTCATAAATGCACAAAGAAAAGAAAAATTTTGTTCAGCTTTCTTCATGTTAACATTTGGTGGTGCAGTGAAGCTATTAGTAGTTGAGCCACCAGAATTATCATTAAACCCAGATGCCATGAAACACACATTTGGATCACTATAGAAAGATGATCCCTCTTGTGTTATCTGAGTAAGAAATGCATTAATTTGTGCTGCGGTACTACTCAAAGGCAAACAACCTCCATATAATGTCGGATCTTGAGTTTCTTTTGATGATTTTGACATTTTAAATCATATTCTCTATCTTCAATCTTTTGCATAAACTCCATTGCAGTAAGATCATCATTCTTAAAGAAGCTATTTTCTTTAAGTACCATGAGAAATGTTGAATAGGAGCTTGGAAGAGCATTCTTCATAGTGTCAATTTTATCAGACTCACTTGGTTCCATTTTTAATTTGTTCATCTCAGCAATAAGATGATTGAAACTAGTAAGCATTTCTTCCACAGTCTCTCCTTTCAATAAATTAAAGTTTTGAAATTGAAACTTTAACATCACCTTCTTACTTTCTTCAGTATTACCCATACTTCTCATCTTGATATGTTGAAACAAAGAGGCACAAATTTTAATACTTCCCACTTGATAGAGAATATTGTCAGGTAATGTCATAGTTAAAATGGAATATGCCTTAGTTTCAATCTCCAGAGCTTTGTTTTCTTCTTGAGAGTATTAAGAAAAGGCTTTTGGAGTAAAACCCGTAGTTTCACTACCAAGCATAGGAACATGTATACATCATCAAGACATCGAGAACAATCAGGATGCACAGACCCTAGATGTGCTCTGAAACGTGGTTCCCATTAAGCAAAATCACTAAATTTCATCAAACGAGGACATTTTGAATGAGATCCAATTTCAGCATCAAGATGTAACATTTGCTGCATCAACACGTTCTGAGAAGCCAGTGCATAATAACCAGCCATCTTAAGTAGATAAAGTTTAAACCTTTAACAAATTCAAACATAAGGACTTAAAATGAAATTTTAGTAACGAATGGGAATCCGAATGAAGATGATTGATAACGAATGATGAACAGTAGCGAATGACAAGTAAATAGTGACGAACACGAATAGTTTAACGAATGATTGATAAATGAATAACGAATGATTGACGAATGAAGTAGCGGATGGATGACGAATGATTGACAAATGATTGACGAATGAGTGAAAAATGGATTACGAATGAGTTGAAGAATTAGTAAAAAATTGTTGAAGAATGGTTGACAAATGGTTAGCGAATGATTGAGAACGAATGGCGAATAGCTAATAACGAATTAACTACATTAAAAAATGAGTTTGTTATTCTGTTGTAACAAACTTGACACGTGGCACGAATCAGTTAAGACTCGATAGCGAATGACTATCAATAATATAACGAATGAATGATTAAGACATAACGAATGTCTTTGAATCTTCAAACCTTCAAAACAATTTCCAGATTCTGGAAATTTTTCAGATCTAACTTTAAATCCAGAAGAATTCAAACTTATGGATAAATCAATCAAATGTCAACCAGTTTACAAAATCAAATACTCAAACAGACCATCTCAATCCCACGAACAAACCCAAATCAATCAAACGATCCATAATCGTTCCAAACTTATCAGAAATCCAATAAATCAATTAACCAAAAACTCTGTTTCTTACACTATTCAAAAACACCTCAAATCCATTCAAAACTCAATCAATAGTCCAATTCCAGATCAATAATTCTTACACTATCAAATCCGATTCCAAACTTACTTAATCCAACATCAAATTCTCATATCAACATCTTAATTTGATGAAAATTGCAAAATACAATATTGAATCTAAATTGAACAATCAAATACTGAATAAACCTTGAATTTATAACAAAATCCTTAACATAAACGTAATCTAACCCTGGTATTGCTTTGATACCACTTGTAAAAACACTATAAGAGGCAAGATCTAGCCGCTAACATAGATACATCAATACAGTATGAATACGTTAAATACTATTCATTACGTTAATGGTGAAATACGTACATTATGGTGAATACAATAAGTTATGAAGAGAATCGGGCATGGTAACGGTATGGATTAACTAAAGGCTCGGATCTCTCTCATTCAATGAATAGGATCAGCCTATTTATAGGCATGGACCCCATTCGTTATATAAAACTAATGAATGGGGTGATCCTATTCGCGAATGGCTTCCCATCCGTTAACTTATTCTCATTCGTTATATATTCATAACGAATGGGGATTAACTTAACGATTAAGCCTCCATTCGCTATACAGTCCATAGCGAATGGGCTTATACCTTAACGAATAGCTAGTCTATCACGAATGACCTCATTCGCTATACAATCCATAGCGAATGGGCCATTTTACATTAAATATACAAACTAGACTATCTCTAACTTATTCGATTGGCTACGGACACCAAATCATGCACTAACAAACCCGGTTTCACATGATTTTTAGCACCCATAGCTCGTTGAAATCATTAGGATACTAGACCTAGGTGGTTCCCGTTTATCCTATCTGAGAGCTTCGTTAGTTTCATTAACGCTGTGTTCCCGAGTTCATTTAAGAAAAGAAAGGCAAGGAAAAGAAAATTTTCTCTTCTTATCTTTTCTTTTGGTATATCCTCTTTTGCTTCAACTTATTTTCCTTCCTAATCTTTCCAATTTGAAAAGATACAAATTCTTTTATTTTACTCATCATTTTCTCTTCCCTCCCCTTCTTTTCTTTCTTTAAATGAAACTCGGGAACACCTCTTTTAAATTTTCCTTCCTTTTCCTTTCTTAAATGAAACTCGGGAACACAACATATATTTACCATCCCTCATTTTTCTTTCCTTTCCTCAGTTAAATGAAACTCGAGAACACAGTGTAAGTTTCCCCGTTAGTTAAGTTAGTTTATATATATGAGCTAAACAAATATATTATTTAGTATGACACATAATAGCGAGAAAAAGAAAAATTGGCTCTAAAGTTGGGATTATTACATTTAATTTGGTTAGATAATTTGAATAGTAAAATTGCAATATGTTAAATAATAAAATAGATATGTGGTATAAAAGATCATGGTTTTAGTTTCTAAATCTGCTTACTTAAGCCATGTGATATACAGGTTTTTTAAAAGCATGACTTTTCTAAATCTGCTTACATTTACATTCATTCGACTAGTGTAATACACGACATTTTAACCTAGTATAATACTACATCAAGATAGTGTTTCCAACCCAATTACAATAATGACACTATATCAAAATAGTGTTTCTTCTCTAAATTATCAACATGATTGCTAAGACAAGCTTTATTAATGCCCTTTCAGTATCTTTATACCATAAATAAAAATAACTTGAATTCACTTGTCACTATTCTATGCATCCTCAACTTTAAATATAAAATTAATTTTTAAACTTATTATTTAGTTAGGTTGGTTATTTTACGTTTTAAAATAATCATATTTTTAAATATATATATATATATTTAATAATTTTTTTTTACTTGAAGCTCAATTTAACTCTACCAAGTTAAAAGTTATGTTAGTTAAAAAAGAGAAAGAAAACTAATGATATTAATTGTTTTTATGATTGATTCATAAAACTTTTTAAATAATTAATTTGGTTGGATAATTTGAACAATAAAAATACAATATGTCACCGGATTTTACCAGAGCAATTAAACATGTCGTGTCTTCGGGCGGGGTGAGCCAACGGGGTTTTACCGGGAACGTCAAGCCAAACTCGGATGCCAGCGTGGATCCCGATCATGTCAACATAGTTGGCCTGAGTGGGGTGGCGGGGCGTGACGTGTTCGCGCAGTGAGATAACTTAACTGTGAAAGTCACCGTTTGAAAAAAATAATAATAAAATAGATAGGCGGTATAAAAAAATCACAGTTTAATTCTTAATAATTGCTATTCAACTCGCGTGATGCACAGGTCATTTAATAGGAATGTTTACATATATCCCCTCCTTAAGACTCTTAATAATATATTTCCTCAATGTTAAATTTGAAATTACATATTTCCCCTTTTAACATGCAATTACCTCTTTACCCTTATCTGTTTATAATACCTAAAAACCGGCTTTTTAGTTTTTTGTTCAATGCACTCACTTCCTTTCACGCTACATCTGTTAAAATCCGGTTTTTTAGTTTCTTCATAAAATTCGCATGAACAACTGTCTTTGATCCAATTTATTTCGATTTGATTGGTGTTTTTTGTGGGTTTTGGGATTGCCGGAATACGGACAACACTTGCGGTGTATAGAGAATAGGGAGAGGATTTTGTGTGTTGCCGAATACCGATAACACTTGCCGGAATGCCGACAACACTCGCTGGAATAGCAAATGGTGAAGACGGAAATCAAAATGCTCGCATATTCTTGAAACACATTATTGCCAATTAATCCTTTTTTTTTTTCTTTCAAAGATTAAGATGTCTTCATTTACCCACGGATTGTTTATTTCATTTCCAATTTGCCCAAATTTTGAGAAAGTAGAATCGAAACTTTCTTTGAATTGGTATCGCATTACAATATAATAAATGTGATATTTTGGTTATTGTAGTCCTTTTCAATTTATTGATAAGTTTCAATTTATTCGTGGCTGATTTACATATCAATTATAGGTCTTTAATTCAAGAGTTTATTTGTGATAATGGTGACTGAAGTTAGGTTCAGGATGAGGAAGAAAGGGGTAGAGTTAAATGGATAAGGGTAAAATAGTCTTAAATAAGTTAATTTTAATAAAATGGATATATATGTAATATATGTATTTTAAAGAGGGGAAATATGTAATTAGTTTTTTAGGTTTGAGGAAATATGTAATTAATGAACTTAGGAATGGGAAATAAGTAAATGCCCCTTTTATTGCTAAATATATATAACATTATATTCATTTAATCAGTGTAATACACGAGATTCTAACGTAGTGTAACATTATATCAAGATAGTGTTTCTAAACCAATTACAAGAATAACACTATATCAAGATAGTGTTTTTCCTCTTAGTTAATCAATACGAACTAAAACAACCTCTAGTAATGCCGCTTCAATAATACAAGAATGAATAAAAGATGTTCCAGCACTTGACTTTTTTAATCTTGAAATTTTCTCTTCAATTTGATGCTTGAAAGAGGTTTGTAATCAAGAGAGATCTTCTATGTATGTATATGTAAATATTAAAGAGAAAAGGGGCAAGGAGTGACGTTGCACAAGTCTTCTATTTATCGCCTAACATTTGTGTCACACGCTAACCTACGGTAGAATGTCGGGGCGCGAATCGTTGGTTCACAACTCACAAGACACTATAATGCAATTTACGACAATATCTATTTTATTTATTAAATTTCAACCAAGTACACAATGTTTCATTTCAAAGACAAAATCATCCAAAATAAAACATATATTCCAAAACAAAAAAAAACAAACAAACATAATTGTCTTTTCATTAAATAGCCTAGGGTCTTTCTAAGTGATCTTCACCTTTGCTTGAAATAATGTGATAACATGCAATATGCACACAAAATATATATATATATATATATATATTAACAGGATGTTGAATAAGTAATCACTAATTTTGACACTAAATATGTAATATAAAAAGATTAAGCAAACCAATAATTGAGTATCAACGATTAAACAATGAGTAGATAATTGGTGTCGTTTTGACCATTGCTTAGCGAATCAAGCTTTGGATACTAGGACGAAATAAATACTAGTAATTGTGTCGGTTGACCATTGCCTAGCGAATCGGGCTTTGGCTACTTAGACGGCATATGATCATATTGTAATTATAGACTTATGATGGACCTCTATGAATGCGATAAAATACACACGTAACAAAGCAATTAGAATTTAATCGTTCATTCGTTCCACACAACAAGTCATGATTTGCAGGTTTAAATGAAATAAATGAATACAACATAGGTACACATAAAGTCCCTAAAAGATTTAAAACAGTTAACATACGGGAGTGATTACTCATCTTATTATTTAGGTGAGTTTAAATAATAACAAGAATAAAAACCGAAGCTTGAACTTTAACGTCCTGAATGAGCCGAAATGAATGAATCTGAAACTTAGATACAATAAAAATATAATTAAAACCGAGAATATTGCAATTGGACTCAAATTAAACGGATATCCATAACTCAAGTTATGAGTTTTTTTAAGATTTAAACGAGATGGTATTGTTCAGAATCTGAACTTCGATTCAGGAGTCGGGTTCTGATTAGTACACTCAAAATTTCATGGTGAACAAATAAATTGGTTGGCCCGAAAAGTAGTTTTGACTAGAAGATAGAGAAAACGAATAGTCAAATATGTTGACTAT
This sequence comes from Bidens hawaiensis, assembly GCF_021521415.1. Taxonomy (NCBI): domain Eukaryota; kingdom Viridiplantae; phylum Streptophyta; class Magnoliopsida; order Asterales; family Asteraceae; genus Bidens; species Bidens hawaiensis. The sequence continues at coordinate 105,904 of NW_027496113.1, forward strand.
TATGCCCTTAAAAGGGCCGGGATCAAATTGACCACCGAAACTACCTGAATCCCAGAAATTGATTGAATGCTTTTGTTAAGTGGATGAAAATATACAAAATCACAGAAGACAACTTACCTGAACAAATATTAGAACTATGAGAAATTCGAGGTCAACGTGTCTTAGAACTTGAAAGTTAACAAAGCTTGAAAGAACTTGATAAATCTTGTATAATTTGGAAAGGAAAGAGAGGAAAATCATGGGTTAAAGGATTGGATGGCTGAATATAGTAGTCTTAGGGTTTTTGGTTGTGTTTTGATTAACTATTCAGAGCAAAAACTTGTTAGTTTAGTAACCAACTCGTTTAAGGAATATAATAAACTATTGATGACAAAAATCGGGTCTATTAACTCCAGGATTTCGGTTTGATCAGCAATAAATGAATGTAGACATCTTACAATATCAGATTAAATAACTTGGACCTTATTTTTTCGTGATTTGGGGTCCTTTAATGAAGGATTTAACATTAAAAACCGAATAAAGGAGTAAACGAACCCAAATATGTTGCAGGTGTCTCCCCGTGCCACACGGCCTCAAAGGCCTTCTTCTCCACCTGATGCGACATAAGGGAGGTTTCCAGACTTTGGATTTTGGCAGAAATAGCCCCTGAATCTCTATAAACGCGATTTTCAACCGTTTTAAGCAATTTTAGGGGTTTTTAAGCATTGTTTGACGAGATTGAAAGTTATGAGGGTATAAACTAAGTATAACAAGGTTAAGTACTAATAAATGCACCATTTTATTAATACGAAATATCCGAATTAAATTCCCGAATCGGGTAAACAAATACGAATACGAATATTAAACATCCGAGATGTTACAATTTGAAAGCAGTTACATATCATTTGTTGACTTGATGATAGATGCCCACGGTTGATTTGCATCGACCATGGACGTCTAGTCCACATCTCCTTGATCTTTGAGAATGTGAACATTATTTGATGTCCTTTTCCATCCTTAAGCCTCCAAATCAGATATTCACACTTCTTTATGTGTCTTATTCAATAGGCATTAACCTTGCACCAAATACCCATGTTTTTCTCGTGAATGAGTTAAACATTTTATGGTTTATCAAACCTAGATCACTATTTCATCCATGCATTTGACCCCTCCATTTTTATCAGAGTCAATCTTCTAAGTTAAATGAAAGACGTTCTCTAAGTTGAGTTATTCTTTCAGGAGTTATTTGATATTCAAATAATATTTATTTAAACAATTTTGTTTAAATAGTTGTATAAAATTTTTTCTAAGTTTATAAAACTCTCATACCAATTCTTTATACCAATTCTTTATAAAAGTCTACTGATTCATAATAGGTTGGACTTGTAGTTTTTTGTATCATCTTAATTCTTTGATGACAAATATTTTATTTAATTCTTTTTTGTCGTATACTACTTATTTAATTACTAAATATTATTAATCAAGTGTTTAGTGACAAACATGCAATTTATAGCATCATTTATTAATGTGTTTAAACCCGAGTCGGCCTGACCATGACCAGCTATACATACCGGTTAGGGATGGCAATGGGTCGGGTATTGCTAATCTCATACCCATACCCGGTTACAAAATTCAGTCACATACCCCGCCCATTACCCAGTGGGTATGTGTCGGGTAATTACATGTCGGGTAGCGGGTATCCCTAATAGACTTTTAAAAAAATTTCCGTTAAAATTTCCAAATATATTTTTTTACCTTTATAGTTATCGTATATATTTTTATTTATATATGAACTATTACAAACTAAAATATGATACATCGCATCCATATAAACATTATCCTAAACAAAATAATAGTACTATAACTTTTGTATAACTTTATATGTAAACTTGATAACATATAAAACATAAATAATAATTTTTAATACATATCTTAAATGTAAAAGGTTAAGAAAAAAAGAAATTAATAATAAAAAAAATTTAGGTTTTTAGTTTGGGTAAACGGGTATGTATTTTCGGGTAATCAGGTCGGGTATCACCAAATCTCATACCCAGCTCGTACCCGTGAAAATTTTCAAAACTAATCCCATACCCGACCCAACACTCATCGGGCTTCGGGTATACTAGTGTCAATACTTCGGGTTTCGGGTATACCCGTCGGGTTCAGGGTATTTGTCGTCCCTAATAACGGTCCAGGTTGCAGTACTTAGCCCATTTTCTAAAAACCCGACCAGTTTTCACAGTTGGCGGCTGGACCGGACCCAGTGATCCGCCGAGTGAACTGATATACACATTTTATTTTAAGTTTAACTATAATCAATATCCATCTAAAATCTATTCTTAGACCTGGTGTTGTGTTAATGATGGCTACAGTTAGAGCAGGTATACAGAAGAAAAGATGGAAAAGAACTTGAACGGAAAAAAGATTCTGGCAACGATGGTGGCTGATGTAGAGAAATGATGTATAGAAAGATGAATGCATGATTACATAGGGTTAGGGGTAAGATGTAAGGTAAACTGGTTGGGCTTTTCAACTAAGCCAATATAAGAAATTATTTCACATATGTTATTGGATATATGTTTCAAGCCCATTAAAGAATTATTTCACATGTGTTGTTTTCATCTCTTAATATCACATATGTGGTTCATTAAGTATCATTTAACATAAATGCATAATTATTATTACTTTCATCCACTCTACGTATTTTATATATATATATATATATAAAAAATACGTAGAGTGGATGAAAGTAATAATAATTATGCATTTATGTTAAATGATACTTAATGAACCACATATGTGATATTAAGAGATGAAAACAACACATGTGAAATAATTCTATATATATATATATATATATATATATATATATATATAATGACGTCATCCGGGTCAAACACCGGTCTGCCCTTCCAGATCAGTCTGACATTTAACCTAGTAAGGTGTCTAAGTCGATGTCTAGGCCAGGTCTGAAAAGATTGTTATTGATGAACGTCTATTAATATATTGGTTTAATTAGTCATTATCAAAAAAAATTAAATTAATTAAAGTTTAAACAATTGTTTTCCAAATCGATCGAATATTTCCCAATGGGCTAAAGATCTGGAAAACTTGTGGTAAAGATAAAAGATGGCATTCCTTTACATTTTGCTTTATTGGGACAAGATACAGCTAAAAGTGACAAAAATGTGACGAGTGTTCATAGATTGTGCGGGCGTTTGAAGATATTGAAAGTCGTTTAGATCACTTAATATTTGTGGTATGGTGCATCAGGTGGTTGTGCCGGTCCATGGGTGATCGTTTGTGTGTCGTTCTTTCTAGACTCTCTATACCCCTTTTTCTATTTTTCTATTTTGACCCATGTGTTTATCATGCTGTTTTTATCTTGTAGTTTCGTGTCTACTTTTGTGACTCTATTGTAATAGGTCGTGTTTCGTTCTCTCTAATTTCTTGTCGTTATTGAATAAAAAAATATTAAAGTTCGTGATCGGTATTAACAGTGTCGCCTCCACTTTATATATATAATTAACATGAAACAAAATTAAGTGAAAAGTAATGCATATACATAGTAACACTTAGGTCATGATATTGCTATTAACAAATTTTACCTAGGTTAAACTGACTTAATAGGGTGAACAGAAATATCTGACGGAATTAGTCATCTGTGCTGAAATGACTAGAAAAATACAAACGACAATATGTCAAACATAAAAAACAAACTTTTTGATGAAAGTGGCAATTTTAGCCGGAACACAAATCAGACTTAAGTTTTTAATATATTACAAATAAATCATATACAAATTTAAATATAAATATTAAGTTGTCATCACATCCTCATGTTGGGTATCCTAGTTTTCATACAACCTTAAAGCATTCTCATTCCGTCCTTTATCCCTATTTATATAATTACACTAAAAAACACTCTATTTCTCTCTCTTTTTTAATTAAATAATATTTTTTATACTTTTATCATTACAGTTTTCTTTCTACTCTACTCACAATCAATTCAACAATTATTAAAAAACAAATATGGGCAAACAAAGTTTTCCCCAAATTTACAATAGTTATCGCAATTCATAGAAAAAAAAGGGTGTATGATTACTAGATTAAGATGTATGAAGAAAATGTTCTTTTGACTCACAATCAATTCAACCATTATTAAAAAATAAATATGGGCAAACAAAGTTTTCCCCGAATTTACAATAGTTATCGCAATTCATAGGGAAAAAAGGGAGTATGATTACTAGATTAAGATGTATGAAGAAAATGTTCTTTTGTATGGTTTTCACGTTCTCTCAACTACTTTTGATGAAAACCATGAATCAAATCGTTAACTACAGCTTCGAGAAACGACAATCGAACCGTTCTGATTTTACGGTTTGATTCACCCACTTTAAACCAATTACATATATGTACTTTTTTTTCAAAGATAATTATTAGTTTATATAAAAAAATGTATAATTGTAAAGATGAAAAGAAAAAAGATATAGAAAAATGGTAAAGGTTAAACTGGCGGATCTGAAAGTAAGTATATTTGCCGTTTTTGTACTTCCTTAACAACATATTTAAACTGATTGATATCTGTCTGTATTTATTTACTGCTGCTTTGCGTGTATCTATCTATCTATACATATATATATATATATATAAAGCCAGCAGTCATAAACTGCACCTTCTTCTTCTTCCCTTCAACTTGTGCAGGTAACCAAATCCTCCTTCCTTCCTTCTTTCTTCATCACGCAATCAACAACTACTACTATTATTATTATTATTATTAATCATCTTCAATTATTATTCATCAATTTCATCACTAACTGTTGCTTGATTTCATTCTTCTTTGCATTTCCCCCAATTTAGTTGCCGTTTGTATCAACATCTGTTCGTATTATTATTATTATTATTGCTGGATAGGATTTCAGAATATCGGATATCAGATGTGTGGATTTGATGAATACTGTCCTATCTGTTTTGCTTAATTGAATTGGATGATCTAGGGTTTTCATTTGATTGATCGGATTATCAATAAGTTGTTTTGATTATAAAGTTGCAACCTTTAGGGTTTATGAAATGTTGAATTGGAATTTGGAAGATTGTTTTGATGAATTAGGGTTTTCATTTGAAATTGATTTACCATTTGTAACGGATCATCGTTTTTGTTGCATACGATTTCAGATCAACGGATATCAGATGTGTTACTGTTTATATTAATATTGGTTTTTGTTTCATGTTATTGATCAATTGAATTGGATGACTCTTTTGATGATCTAGGGGGGTTGGGTTTTCATTTGAAATTGCTGTTGTTTTACTCGTCTATTGCTGATTCTGTTCATCATTTTTTTTTCTTTTTAGTTCTGGAGTGGTTACTTATCGCAATTGGTAGTATCGGTGAAATGGTATTGATCGGATTATGATATCCAACTTTTGTGTTGATTAGGGTTTATGAATGTTGAAATGATATTGATAAGATGTTATCAATTGAATTGGAAGATTGGTTTGATGATTTACGGCTTTGATTAAAATTGATATACCGTTAGTAACGGGTCATCGTTTTTGGCTGACCTTATTATTGGTGATTTTCTTATAATTATTTTCTAATTTGATTCTGTAGTGTTACTCATAACAATTCATAGTATTGATGAAATGTCAAAATGATATTGATCGGATGATTCGGATAATGAAATGTCAAAATGATATGGTGTTCATACATCATATCAACTTGTTACCTTTTTCAAATTTTGAAAGTTCAAATGTGATATCTTATGATTATTATTATTTTCCCAAAAAGATTGTTGTGCTAATTAGTCTTCATTTTGGTTATGTAGTGTTACTCATAACAATTCATCATAGTATTGATGAAATTTAATAATGATATTTATGACACGAAACCACAATTTTGTTAGTGTTTATATCAAGTTGTGTCCTTTTTTGGATTTTGGAAGTTAATATGTGACATCTTATTTCCTTTTTAAAAACATGTTTTGCCAATACCCTTCATGTTGGTTACATAGCGTTACTCATAGCAATTCCCCACAGTATCGATGAAATGTGATAATGATATTGATCAGATCAGAGTATGAAGTCAAACTTTGTTTTGATTATGTTTATATCAAGTTGCAACCTTTTTGGATTTTGAAAGTTAAAATGTGATCTTATTTCCTTTCTCATAGATTGGTGTGCTAATATTTCTCAATTAGGAGATCCTTAACAAGTATTATGTGGCTGTCTTGATTGCTGTTTAGATCTTATTTATATACTAACTATTTACATATCGTGATTGCTGTCTTTGTTCTTATTGGTGAAAGAACAGATGGCAAGAAGCAGGGTTGGGATCAAGGGAAGTAATAAAGGAAGGATTAAACAAAGAGATTCAGATTCAGATGAGTCGGATGAGGAGTATAAGGTGACTGATGATGAGGATCTTGATGAGTCAGATGAATGTTATTCTTTCGATGGCGAGGAATCAGAAGAGATATCGGCTGGCCTGGGAAAGTCAAGGAGAGTTTGTAGATCAAGAAGTACTAGAAGAAGTTCTTCAGGTAAAAAGGGAAATAGGGTTATGAAGCCTCGGAAAAGGAGAAAGATCTCTTATGTAGAAGATGAGGATGATGATGCCGATTTTATGTCGTTTGATAGGGACACTAATCAGGTAAATAAGCATAGGGAAAAGAAGAGGGTTTCATATTCAGAAGACGACGATGAGGAGGATGATGATGATGCAGATTTTATGTCTATGGACAGGAAAGCTAACCGGGTAAATAAACTTAGAGGAAAGAAGAGGGTTTCTTTTACAGAAGATGATGATAATGATGACGTTGGTGTTGATGATGAAGATGATGAAGAATTTGTGTTTTCAGGTAGAAACAGAAAACAGAGACGGAAGCCTCGGGAAAAAAAGAGGGTTTCGTATACAGAACAGGAAGATGATGGTGATGATGACGATGAGGATGTGTTTTCAGGTAGGAACAGAAAACAAAGAAACAAGCATCGGGAAAATAAGAGGGTTGTATATACAGAAGAAGATGATGATGATGATGATGATGATGATGATGATGATGATGCTGATGAAGATAATCTAATGTCTTTTGATAGAGAAGCTGATCAGGTAAACAAGCCTTTAGACAGTAGGGTTTCATATACAGAAGTGGATGATGGTGGTGGTGATTTTGGAAATGATGGTGTTGGTGGTGGTAATGATGGCAATAGTGGTGATGATGATGGTGGTGATGGTGAAGAGGACTATAAAGAATTTGGGTTTTCAGGTAGAAACAGAAGGCAGAGAACAAAGCCTCGGGAAAAGAAGACGGTTGTATACACAGATGATGATGATGATGATGATGATGATGATGATGATGATGATGATGATGATGATGAGGCGGAGGTCGGTGGTGAAGATGATGCAGATTTTATGTCTTCAGATAGGAAAGCTAAACAGATAAAGAAGCCTAGAGCAATGAAGAGGGATTCTTATCCAGAAATGTTGGATGATGAAGATGATGATGATGATGATGATGATGTTTATCATGATGACGATGAAGATCTTGAAGAGGATGAGGACGACTATGAAGAATTTGTTGCTTCAGGTAGAAAGAGAAACCAAAGAAAAAAGCCTCAAGAAAAGAAGGTTGTATATACAGAAGATGGCGAGGATGATGATAATGATGACGATGATGATTTTATGTATTCAGGTAGGAAAGTAAACCAAAGAAAGAATACTCACGGGAAGAGTGAAGTTTCATACACAGAAGAAGAAGAAGAAGAAGAAGAAGACAATGATAATGATGATGATTTAGAGTTTATGTCAACAAGTAGAAAGAGAAACCAGATAAATAAGCGTCGGGAAAAGAAGATAGTCTCTTACAAAGAAGACAATCAAGAAGAAGAAGAAGACGAAAACGATGCAGAATTTAAGCTAAGCGAGAGTGATTTCGTTGACGACGAAGACGAAGCTCCGAAGACAAAGAAAAACAAGATAGTTAAGTCTCATTCACATAAAAAGACTGTTTGTGGAGCACAAAAAAAGACCAAAAAACCTAAACAAAAAAATCACAACAAAACCAAGACAGAAAACCGAAGCAAGACCACTAAAAGACGTAAAAAGAAGCCAGATTGGCAAAAATCGAAGGCAGAATCTGAATCCGATTCGGATTTTGTTAATTCTGCATCATCTGATCACGAGTACACAATCTCAGAAGAAGAAAGAGAGCAAATGAGAGAAGCTAGGGTTTACTGTGCCAATTTAAGAGCTAAATTGAGAAACCAAGAAAAGCAACCGGCATATGAACAAAAGAAGTATCCAATACGAAAAGGTAAAGAGAAGATTGAAGACATGAAAGACGACATAGGAAAACAGGTTTGTGGAATTTGTTTATCAGAGGAACAAAAGAGAACCATGAGAGGTGTTTTAAACTGCTGTCGCCATTATTTCTGCTTTTTGTGCATTATGGAATGGTCAAAGGTTGAATCACGTTGCCCTCTTTGCAAGCAAAGGTTTACAACAATAACAAAAGCTGCAAAGTCAGACACAGGGTTTGACTTACGGACCGTCGTCGTACCCGTTCCCGAGTGCGACCAGGTTTGTTTTCTGTTAATACTAATCTGGTAATCCTAACTCTTGCATTACAATTAAGGGTGTGAACGAACCCATAATAGGTTGTTTGATAAACGAGCCCGAGCCTGAGCTTCAGTTATTGAGCTCAAGCTGGCTCGCGAGTCTAAACGAGCATGGAACTCATATTACAGCTAGGGGTGTGCATGAAACCGGGAACATCGATCTGTAATGGAAAAACCGAAACCAAACAAAAACTGGCAGTTTGGATTTTTGTTTTCGTAAAAACCAAACTTTAGGTTTAGTTTCGGTCGTGCATATAACCATGCTAAAAAATGAACCGAATTTATGGGTTTTCACTTGTAATTTTGTATTTTAAGCAGTTTCTAGAATTTAATAAATAGTGTTAACCTGAATGTATAATAGTCAATCAATCAATTATTAGTTAACAAAAAGATTTAGATCAAACTTATTTTGGGCCTTTTTTTTGGCCCAAATATTTTGCACCCTAATGGTAAAACCGAAAAAAAGTGAAACCAAATCAAACCCAAACTGAAAAAAACGCAACTGAATGGTTGTCAAAAACACCAAAAAACGAATTTTCAGCTTTTGGTTTGTTTTGAGCCCACAACCGACCCATGCACAACCCTATATAAAAGTATGATAAAAATAACTAAATAATATATATTATTTTATATATACAAATTATAATGAAAATATGTATTAAAATAGTTATAAATGTATATAAATTAATTAAATATAGCTCAAGCCGCGCTCTCGCTCTCGGATGTGAAACCAGCCTATAGACAAGCTCGGGCTCGTCTCGTTTACGCCCCTAGTTACAATCAAGTTTAATTTCTTTACCATTTATAACCTTTTTACAGGTTTATCAACCATCAGAGGAAGAACTAAGGGGATACCTCGATCCATACGAAAGTGTAATGTGCACCGAATGCCATAACGGCGGAGACGACGCTTTAATGCTATTATGTGACATATGCGACTCATCCGCACACACTTTTTGTGTTGGGTTAGGTCGCGAAGTACCGGAAGGAAACTGGTACTGTGACGGTTGCAGACCAACTGTTTTTGGAACCATAAATTCAGACCTGCCATCATCATCTCCAATCACTGGTGGTTTTGATCTTAATGAGTTATATGTGCCCGAAACACCATTAGCACAACAAACTAGGGTTCATTCTGAACCTAACCCTGGTTCTGTTGGAGCGGTTGCAACTACATTAAGAGATAGACGAAGATTACATCGTCAGATGCATCATAGATTATTGAATAATAATAGTAGTAATAGAATGAGTGATTTAAGTGGTAGAACGAGTGGACCGTCAGGTTCGTCTTCGGGGATTAGGTTGTTTGGGTCTCAACTTGGTGAAGCTCGGGCTTCGGTTTCTCAAAATGATCATGTTTTTACTTCAGTGCATGATTCTAGTAACTTTTATTCGATGCCAGATCAGTTTTCGGTACAAGGGCAGGGTTCAAATTTGGCTTCTGCTGATGTGGCATTGCAAGATCAGATCGTTGGGTTGTGCAACGATCCGCCCGTGCATTAACAGATTTACAGATCAAGCATTAGAGAGGTGAGTCGAGGTAGTCACTATTCGAATCAAACTCGAAAATTCTAACCGAATTCAAATAAGAAATTTGAATTCGAGTCTTGTGTTATTCGAATCGAATTTGAATTTAAATATATCAAACCGATTCGACTCGAATAATCTGAATTCTCATTATATTTGTATAGTATATGAGCTTTTGGGTTCTCGCTAAGTTTTTTATTTAATATTATATACGATTTTATATTAACTTAGAAAACATTTATATGCTTTTGATTTTTTTTTGTTTATCTTTTTCACTTTGGTTTATTCCAGATTTCCAATAGATCCATATTTGATTAATGCTTATTTTAATTGGTTTTTTTGAATTTTATGCGAATCTGAATTCAGTTTTAAAATTTTCAAATTCGATTAACACCTACTGTTGACTTGGTACAGTTTAAAGAAAATCATTTGGTTTTAAAAAAGTTATTTAAAATTAAAAATTAAAATACATGAGTTTATTGTATTATTTGTAATCGTATATAACTTGTTTGAGAATGGAAATTGTATCTTGGTGCAGGTTATCGGACCCTCAAGAACATGGCAAGGCGATCTTCGTGCAATATATTAACTGCCGGCGGCCGGGTTGTTACAGGGGTGGTCTCGGTAAGCTTGCTGATAAGTGATTGATTCTAAAATTATTTTTCTGTTTATCATTTACCATTCTTACAATTTTCTGATGCAATTAAACCGTCATGATTGTAAAAAAGTTTGTTGGAGGAAGTATTATGCTTTTCCAAAAGGAAAAAGAAAAATGTTACTTTGTTCAATAAGGGTACAAAGTTTATGTGCAAACTTGTTTTGATGTGGATTGAATATAAGCATTAGGCATTAGCTATGCTTTGAAGCTAGAGTATATGACCACTTGTTCAAAGTATACATAAACAATGTAATTATAACAAAACTCGTTTTTAAATAGATATAAGACTATTTCAGATGCTAACTGTCACGTCATCTGCCACATACATAAATAATTTTTATATAGATCCTTAAAAGCCTTAATTTATTTTCAACCCTACAAATATTCTTACCTTCTTTAATTTTCACTTCATCATCCACCTATTACAAACAACATTTATATAAAAGTTTTTTGAGTTAAGTGTCATTTTAGTACCCGTGGTTTGTTCAATTACGCAACTTTAATACCGTTTTTGAATTTATTGCAAATGGCTACCTCTGTTTTCTAAAACTTGCTATTTTAGTACTTTTTTCTAACCTCGTCTATTTTCGTTCGTTAAGTCAAGGGTAATTTGATAACTTTATTATTTTTCTTATTTGTTAATTTTCTTTTAATCTAATTCTCTTTCTCCTCTCTCTTTCTATTTCTATATTATCTTCTTTTCCTCTATTTATACTCTTTATACATCAGTACCAAAATCACACATTAAGATCCATCTTCTTGTATGTACCCACAGCAATAATCATTGCAAAAAATTACCATAATAATTTTGATACATGTCTGAGATAAAACGGGCATCACCCCGAAGGTCAACCACCATTGTTATTCATCTACCACTGCCGGTGAACTACCAATGGTTAACCCCCACTGCACCATGCCGCAATAACCACCTCAATCGTAGCCGCCACAAAACTATGCCATGCCACCACCACAACCGCCGCCGTCGCCACACCCCTCTCCTTCCCGTCGTCTTACCCTATTTATCCTATGTACATATTTGGAAGAACGCAACTCCAATTCTTCATCTTGGAGGGGATTTATAGTGTTAATGATGGTGCAAATCCAAAGCCATTGATTTGGGTGGAATCAGGGGTTTCTAATGTTATTGGATATTAACAGCAACATAAGGGTTTTGAAAGTTTTACACACCGGATAAGTCAAAATTTGGTCAGGTCTAAGAACACAAATAGGAGCTTAGGATTACGGGATTCGATGGATCTAAATCCCTTCATGATGGCCGGTTTAGGGATTTTGTGAGGGAGGGGGCGGTGGTGATGTTTAAATAAAAGGGGTTAGGTGATGAAAGGAAAAAAAAATAAAATAAAGTAATGGATATTACCAATTTACCCCTGATTTAACGAACAAAATAAACGGAGTTAGAATAAAGTACCAAAACTGCAAGTTTTAGAAAATTGAGCTAGCCATTTGCAATAAATTCAAAAACAGTACTAAAGTTGCATAATTGGACAAACCACATGTACTAAAATGACACTTAACTCAAGTTTTTTTTTACTTTGAGCCCACCTCAACTTCAAAAAGCAACACAAACCAAAGCCTTTGTGGAAGGCTTTGGTTGCTGAGGGTAAGTTTCTACAGAGGCAAAGGTCAAGGGCTTATTTTAAGTCATGCATTGGAGATAGTTAAAGATTGAAATACAAATAAAAGCGACATAAGCAGTGTAATAAGTGTTTCCTCTCTTAGTCGAAACTTTAAATTCCACAATAGCTTAGCTTGTTGGGTTTTAGAAGAAAAATATTAACTGCTTTTTTTTATATATAATCCTACATAACAACAAATGTAAATTTCAGTTTATTTATATAGGAAAAGAAATACATTAATTACTATGTAATATAATTTGATTTTCATGTATTATTTGATTGAAAGCAAAAGTTACATACTCGTGGAGTACATCTTAACGCCCACAGGGAATTAAAGTTGATTTGACAAAGGTTAACGAGTGAGCCACCACACTCTTCATGAGTTAAGTGCTGTTAAAGACAAGATGAGTTAAAGTGTTATCAAACTTTAAAATTATTTACGTACACAATAATTTAGGAATTGTTTTTGAATTAAGCTGTGGGTGGGTTAAACGGGGATTAAACCCTTTTATTTAGGTGAGATAGAGTAAAAATGGGTAAGTGAGTGATTTGATGCCCTTATATTCTAAGTTTTCTAAACTAAAGAAGTAATTTAAAATAAGTGTGTTTTATTAGTATGTTTAGTATATTTTTTCTTTCTAGAAAAATATTTTATTGATATAGGCATGGTATTTTAACCCTTATAAATGTGGTAATGGGTTCAATTCTTTGTAACTGCAATGTTAGCGGGGTTTTTTGGTTGAAAAATTGTTCAATTTTTATTATCATTTTTTTGAAAAGAGAGAGACGTGAAAAAATAGCTAGAAATAATCAGAAAACGAAACATGTCAATAAAAGGCCTTCTTTCAGTAACCTTTATTATGTAGTTGATCTAAAATAAACATTTGATTATAGGAAAGTGTTAGAAAAGATACAGGTTAAATATGAACCTCACTGACCATTAGTTATAACGTAAGTGTTTGGTAAGTTTATAAACTGAAATGATTAAATGGAATCGCATGCATTATGTAATTGAACCAATATGGCTCCATGACTAGTTTAGGATACCAAATGCATTCGAATAGAGTGCTGAAAGGCTATCAACTTATCAAAAAGTAAGAGCACAACTGATATTGTGTGCCTTAGACGCGTGCATCTGTAACACCTAACGTTTGATGGTGGGGCCTTCAACTAATTTTGTCCCATAGAGATCAAAGCTGACGGGAAGATGTGTTTACTTAGTTTTTTTTTTTTTTTTTGTTTTTAATTACAGTTTATATTTGTGAATGCAAATTAACACACCAATTCAACCATCGTGACAGACTGTACATACTATTACAATATTTGGGCTGAACATTTCATTCATACTTTCTCTCTTTTTGATAGGTTCATAGCATTAAATTAAATGTACGTTCTTGGATTTTATAGTCCATTTAGGTCTACCATGCACTAAGACTCGACTTTTATAGATAGATGGATGATTAGGTGGAAGAGAGAGGATATGTGAGGCTGCCAACCATACAACACTATAACTACCAGTGTACAATTTAAGAGCTACAAGAAACCCCTCCGCAAGAGTGTACGTTTCGATTTCAATAATAATTCTGAACCATTACATTTAATAATTCTACCCAACAAACAAACAAACAAACAAACAAGCCTTCCTTTCTCCATTATGAAATGAAACAACTAAAGCATATATAATAATACTAGAAGAGTGCCCGCGCGATGCAGCGGGAAACTGGAAACACATACAAACACATACTATGATAATCATGTAACAAATTTTTGGGTGTTCATTATTTCGTTTAAAACTGTGAGATCATTCACCAGTTTGGTTTCATGGTTTAAACCGGAGGTGGCCATACATATTGAAATGTTAATTATTTACTTATTTTGTATTAGATATAATATATATTAGACATAGTTAAAATATAGTTAACCACAGTTTCATTTAATACGAGCAAACTCGTCTATTCCAACTTTAATTTATCCAAATTTCCAGTGTTTTTTTTATAATTTTTGTTCTTGTTATAATTTCACCTTCTATTTATTCTAATAAGGTTTATTATTTATATGACCAAAGTTATCATTGTTCATAGTATGATTCTCTTAATAATGTATTACTTGATGATTAGTTTGAAGTGAAGGTATATGCAAATTAATAATTTTTGTTTTAAATTTTAAACACAATTTTTTTATCGAAGTACAAACTAAATCAGAACCTAATCGTTGGTAATGTTCGGTTTAGTTGGGTTTTATTTAGAAACAGTTTAGTTTTGGTTTTCGACGACAAAAAAAACGTGTAAAGTTGACTCATTGTATAATTAAAAAAACTATCAAAAGCAAACTGCACACACTTTTGCATAATTTTTTTTACTTTGAAAACTATAACAATATGATACTCAAATTAAAGATAATAAAATGCTCGTTTTTATGATGCCATTTATTTTAAAAAATATTAACGTACGAAAAAGTTATGACCGTTTAAAATCGTGGGTAGTTAGGTTAAAAATGAAAATAAAATAATATATATGTAAAAGATCAAAGACCAATTGTGTAATTTTAAGGGATGAAACTTGTAATTATTTTGAAGATATTGCAAATGCACGTGAGATTTGATGTTATAAAGACATTTATGCCCCTAACTAATGTTGTACCCCATGCATCAAATGTTGTAAATTACTTAAACAAAGCGTCTTAATGGCCACTGCCAGACATAAATAAACTACATGATTATGGCTACGTAATTCCACCCTCTCGATTACACACCCGACGAACACCCAACATCACAACGTTAACTGACAAACGAAAATCTTTTTATATCAAGAATCGTCGACAGCAACATTCCTTGCACAAATTCAGACCTTTTACTCCTCTCTTCCTTATCTTCCATCAATTGACATGAGGTTCTCTGTAACACAATGTAATTCATGTTTATTTAATACTAAACTAGGTTATTGACCCGTGTACGACACGGGTGGAAATATATAAAACGTTTAACAACACTACTCGAGGAGACAATAACATGATATATAGTTGTTATTATAACGTATTATAAACAAAAAGTTGCTTCAACATAAATACAACCAAGATAACATTGGTTCTACAATTACTATATACATAATACTTTTTCATAAACAACAAAGTAACTTTCGTTTTACAATTATTTGATAGATAAAAAAAACTTGAAAATTAAAATTTCATAAATAACTAAATAGTTCCTTATAAACCGCATTTGTAGTTTTATTTGTAACATTACCCTCCTTATCTAATATAAGCATTTTAACACCGAATCTGCTCTTCACTCATGATAAAGCCACATATAGCTGACCATGTGTGAACACTGGCTGTCGAAGAAGATGAAAGGGATTGAAAATTGAGGAGTTGATATTAGATAGTATGGTTATAAATTTATTATAGTAATATTATAATATTATTATGTTAACTTTCTAGACTTTAATTTGTAAGAAATTCTTTAATATGAATTACAAATATAGATTGTATATTTTCGTATACGATGAGATATTTTTTTTATGATATGACGTTTTTAAAATTAAGCAGTTTGTTTTTGTGAAACATTTATAATTGTCGGTATTGTTATATGCTTGTTTACCGTTTAAAGTAAAAACGGTTTAAAAAGACATCTCAAATTTATAACTCGTTTGTAAATTTGTAGTTTGATAATGTTAGGTTTCAAAAAACAAGAAGTCAGTGGTGAAAAAACACGCGTTTTTGTTGGTTTTACAAATCTAAATGTTACATTTTTACAATAAAAATAGTTTTAGTAAAAGTAAAGATGTTTAAATATTGATAAGTTAAAACTTTATTTTTTATAATATTAAAGGATTAATAAACTTATAGTTATATTAATGTTAATAAGTTTGAAAAAAAATAAATAAACAAATAGTTGTATCTCGTACATAAACGTTGGTGTTGCGTATAAGTATTGTAATAAATATTCTTTGACTTACTTTTATTTTCTTTCAACTTATTTGGTAACTAATACATAGAGTTATAGGAAATACATCATTTCCTTTTAAAATTTTTGTAACATTAAACTATGTATTATTAATGGCTTTCATCAAATTTTGTAAAATTATGTGTTTTGTTATGTGTGGTTGTTAGATAATTATTAGTGGCTTTCACCATAAAGTGTAATATAGTATATAATGGTATGAAGCTAAATAAAGTTGATTATTTATGCTAATAACATTATAGTTAATGTTAACTTATAATACATACATTAAATTAAAAAAATTACAATTGTATGTTGAAGAATGAAAGTGTAATAAAAAATAAGTTTAGGTATTTAAGTTTAGGAAAAGAGTACAACATAAGTTATATTGAAAAGATATGTCATGATGAATATTGTACGTACATGTAGATGTCCAAAATGGGTGTATCATTATTCAAATTGCATGTTGGTAGTACCAGTGTAAGTAGTAATGTTAGTAAGATCACGATGATGAAGATTCCCTAATTTAAAGTTTTATAAAAAATATGTTATTTTTAAACTAACATTAGAAAGAATAAACATAGTAGTTGGTGTGAACTATAAACCAAGGAGAATAGAGAATACAAATATAAAACAATACATAACATTAGGAAAACACAAATTCATTGCTATCCATATGAAATTCAAACACAACAAATAAAACCAAATTGATAATGTCAAATAAAGGACAATAAACACAAAAACGTCCAATCTCAAACCAAAAAAATAAAGTAAACATACATGCAAAACGTTGCATTTATTACGAAAATTCCAAATCTGTCCATCTTATATCTTTTGCATTCCAACGGTATCTCCCTCACCAACATTAGCATCAACAAGTGGTTCTTCGTCAACCTTCGTCTTGTTTGCAGACATACAAGTGTCATCATGAACATCATAAGTGTCATCCAACTTGCGCTTGAGTTTTACATCAACGATATGTAAAGAAATAACTTTTTCGTCAAGCGATGAAAGACGGTCAGGAATAACATCTTCAGAAATTGAAATCAGAGTGAACTGGTTGGACGAAGGCGTACACATATCCTACGAAGAAGTTTAAAAAAAATTTTAGTCTACACATTTAAATTTCATGAAATATTATATTTAGACAAACTGTTACATATTCCATTATTATTTTTAATGTCTTACCTTTTCGGTTGACTTCAGGCCAGAGATTTAAATCATTTATTACAAACCATGTTTGAATTAAATATTATCATCTTGAAAAACATTTATCACTAACTTCATTTTCCAAATTCAAATGTGCCATTTCTTTTTAACATTAGCAAGCTTTAAGTGATCCAACTCTCTTAAAATAAATAGATCATTGGATTCCAATATTGATTTAGGATAGTACTCGTGTTACACACGGTGCAACATATTTAAAAACATGATATATATGTAACATCATATAAATTTAATGAAATGCAAATGTTTTACTTATAAATAAATGATACTTTTCCATGAATTATAAGACATCATAACTTATTTGAATCAAATACAAAAATATACAAAGACTAACAAAGATAAATGAAAAGTTAAAATATTTTATAACTTATATCATTAGTACAATAATAAGCAACAAATGAAATTAGTTTCCAAATCAATAAAACAATTCTACAATGTAGATTCAACAAAACTTTTATCTCAATGTTGATTTAAAAGATGAACTATATCTAGGACATTTATTACACGTCAATAACTGTAATATTTATTACTTTAAGATAGTACCCGTGTTTATTTGCACATCAATTTAAAACATTTATTGTAAACCATGTTTGAATTAAATATTACCATCTTGAAAAAATTATAGTTAGTAACGTACTATCTTGAAAAAAAAATTAACACACCATGTTTGAATTAAAAGGTCTAACTTTTAATTTTAAAATGTCATATTTTGACTTCAAAATATCAACATAATATATATGCATTTTTTAAAATCCAAAATGTGTCAACTGTTTTCTTTTGCTTAAAGCAAACTTAATACAATTAATAGTAACTCTTAATAACATAATAATGGATTTTAAGAGAATATTTAATTAAAAATGTTACAATAGTCAAAATAAATGTATGTTAATTTTTATATGGACATAATTAATCTTAAATTTAAAAGTACTTAAATCATGTTGATATATTTCAAGAAAGTTATATTTACTATGTAAATGTTATTTAAAATTTAAAACGATATAATATGAATGATAAAAAATGATTTAATGTGAATGGTTAAATACTTAAATCGGTCGGAAATTTATTTAGTTTATAACTTCTTCATTCGGGTTTTTTAACAAATAAAGAAAGTCAAACCATATAAATTGTAATAATGAGATAATTATGGTATTATTTCGGTCAAACCATATTAAGGAATGAGTTTATAAAAATAGAAAAAAATTAAAAACTATATACAATTAGGGTAAACAAAAATAAAGAATTAAAGTTCTGAGTTATTTTAACATTGATTACAAATTTGAATTTGCAATAGTATGAACGGTAACTTGTAATTTTATAACAAAAATAAAAATAATAGTCTGAATGGTAACTTTCTAAGGTAGTACTTTTTGAAATATCTAGAACAAAAAATAGTAAAAGTAATAACATACTTGTAAAGTATAATTTTAATAATTTAACATAATCTGAATTATAATTTTTGGTAATTATTAAGATACGGTTATAGTCAATATAATAATGGAAAAGATATATAGAAACAATTATGTTTGACAAACAATTATTATGGACATTAAATAGGAATTCAAATTTAAATCATATACCAAAAATTTAGAGAAATACTACAGAGAAAAACGAGACATTCATTTAATTACTTATGTAAAATAGTAAACTTATTATTATCTACCAATTATGGACCATTAATTTTAGAGAACTTATTATTATGTAAATTATGGATAACTAATTTCAAATTAATTTTTTATGATATACCAAAACTATAAACAATTACGGTAAACAAACATAAAGAATTGAAGTTATGAGTTGTTTTAACATTTAGAACGAATTTTGAATTTGTAATGGTATGAATGGTAACTTGTAATCTTTTAACAAAAATAAAAATAATAACATAATTATAAAGTATAATTTTAATATTTTACCTTAAACATAATCTGAATGTTGGTATATATTCCATGTAAATGTTAATCAAACCATTATTATGAACATTAATTAGAAATTCAAATTTATGGGAACTTATTATTATGTAAATTATGTATAATTAAAGTATATAAATTATGGGATAATTAAAGTATTAAAGTATATAAATTACAATATTGATGTTAATTCGGTTATATATACAAAATGAAGGAACGAATAAACATTAATTAGAAATTCAAATGTTAGTCAAACAATTAAAGGAAACCTGTTAAATAGGAAACATGTTAATATTTCGTGTAAATGTTAGTCAAATAATTAGTATGGACATTAATTAGAAATTCAAATTCAAATTCAAATTTAAATAATACACCAAAAATGTAGAGAGATACCATAAATAAATTCGATATCTTGATTTACTTATTTATGTAAATTAGTAAACCTGTTATTATGTATAGATTATAGACATTTAATGTTAGATAAATTATTATTATGTAAATTATGGATAATTAATTTAAAATTAAGTTTTTATGATACACTAAAACTATATACAATTACGATAAACTCATATTAACTTTGAGTTGCGTGAAATGATTGCAAATTAATTTGTATTTCGTTAAGATTTAAATTTTTATATAAAAGGGAATACAATAATGATATTATAAAAGGTAGTAAAAAAGTTCTATGTATGTGTAAATGTTATTTTATAATTATCACTGATATGACCAAATAGTAAATGAGAAAAAAAATGAAGTTAATTTGTAAAATCGGTTTTCTTT
This sequence comes from Bidens hawaiensis, assembly GCF_021521415.1. NCBI lineage: Eukaryota > Viridiplantae > Streptophyta > Magnoliopsida > Asterales > Asteraceae > Bidens > Bidens hawaiensis. Next base: position 126,163 of record NW_027496113.1, read on the forward strand.
AAAAATTAAGGAAATAAATTATGTATAAAATTTGAATGAAATAAATTGTATTAAGCAACAAAATTAGGAAAAAGTTAATTGAGAAAGTCAATGCATATAAAATGGGAATCCTGTTATAACCATAAATTAGGAAAGTCAAACTAAATAATTCGAATTAATGGAATAGTTAATTGTGTCATTTATTAAGGCGCCGGAAAACAAAATATACATCAAGGTATAGATTAATATTTAGCTTTAAGTAAAATTTATGAAATTGAAATATCTATACTATCTTAAAATACATGTAGGGAGGGCAATAAGGTCTTTTTAACAAATCTCTTAAATTTAAGAGTTTTTCTTTCTTGATGCACATTGGTATTGCACATGTATTCAAAACCAACATATCATCATAAGCGGGTGATTCAAAATTCAAAACCCCAACAGACCAAACCCTAAATTCACATTCAATTTTTACGGTGCCTTCTTCTCTCATCGGTTCACATTCCATTTCAACTTCCAGCGGCCGATTACTTTGCTGCCAGAGTTCTTCCTTTCATGCGTTTTTTATTGATAGCTTTATCAAGTTTAGAGTTTATTGACCCAGCACTTTGGGTAAATTATCTTATTGAGCTGTAAAATTAAGAGCTAGGAACTGTAACCTACATCTGTGTGTTTATGGCTATGAAGAGTCTACCCCGTAACATGCTACGAGTGGTTTTTCTTGTTGATTATGATTTTAATGGTGACTTTTGCAAGCTTACTAGATTGTTACCTTAGGATTGTGAATAATTTTACTGATATATACTTTTGTTCTTGTCTTGTTTTATGGTAAGTGAATTTTGAAGCTCTTAGGATTTATGTGGAACCCACTATCATAGGTCATCGAAATTCAAGTAGCAGGTTTGAATTAAAGTATTACCTCTCTTAGGTAAGTCTTATTTGTAGTCAGCGTTAAACATGATTTTTTTGTTAGTTTTGTAACACTATTTCGAACACTATTGTTTCAATATTTATCTCCATTTATTGGCATTCTCTTGGGTCTATTCTTTCACAGGGTAAGATCTCAACATTTTTATTTGTTTCTATTTTCTAAGGTTGCATGCCAAGTGTTTGATATATTGCCTGAATGGATCAACTTGCATTTGGTGGAGGTGGTATGAACATTGGCCGATGACCGTGGTTGAAATATGCCCTATTTGAAGAAAAGGTAAAAAGATTTTACATATACACTTTCATAAATTTCATCCGGATGATGTTGTTTCTAAAACTAAAAAAAGAACTTACTTTTGCAATTAATAGTTTTCGATTTATTAATATTTAGGTGGAAATAGCATAGAGGAATTTCATAAACTCGTTTGTGCTCAATTTTTATCTTTTTTATGCCTTAACCTGGCAAGTAAGTGCATGTTAATGTTTTAACTAATATAATCAATCATGTTAGTTTGTTATTATTTTATTATTTTATTCACATATCACTCCCATATATATGATATCTTGTGTGAAGCACAATTTTGGATTGCTGAAAGTTATGTTGTACAAGCAATTCGTTCTCCACTTCTCCAATAAAACATTGAGACATGTCGACTGGTGTGTATGATCTTTTTTCGTGAGCTTAAATGCGATGAAGGTAATAATGTTTTGTAATTTATGCAAGTCTTAAAAACTGAATAACTGATTATTCGTATTATTTTTGTAGCAGTGGGATGGATTAACTGAATTTATGGGATCCGAATCTAGAACCGCAAGGGTCTTGAATTTCTTCATAAGTACGTTTTGAATTTAAATTATAATTTTCTATTATATTTTCTTATTGTATTATTTTGAATTATATAGTTATGTGTTGCATAGGTATCGGGATTTCAAGAAATCTCTGCAGCGGGTTCAAAATGACATTTTGACCGGTGCTGCTTCAAAGCCATCGAAACTTTAATATTGGTATGCTTAATAAAGACATTTTGTTCACAAAATATCACATTATATAGTGTTTTTTTATCGCTTATGAAACTGTTACCGAACTTACATTATAGGTGGATAACTGCAACAAATTCAGTTGTAATAATGGAGACATTCTAAGGAAAAGTGCTGCCATTTTTTTAGGATATGTCGAGGCTGTTTGCTGGGTCAAATACTGTTCGCGTAATAGCTTTAAGCGCCATTGACATTAGTCACAAAGATGAAATCTCTGATGGGAAGGTATTGTGCTTTTATATTTTCTTACTTCCTCGGTCAAAATTCAAAACACTAAACTTAATATTTAAGTTAATTTAGAGTTTTTAAATTTATGAGGAACGTGGTAGTGTTATTAGCTACAAATCACTAGCTACAATTCACGTTGATGTGGCATTATGTAAGTTTGATTGTACTGCAAAATGTCAGTATACGAAACTGCATAAGTTCTTGGAAACGAGACTGGACGCGTATATGTCAAGGTAAATTACAATTGGGTCAAATTTAGTCATGTAAACAAATTGAATGAACACGAACGGGGCTTGTTAGTTAGTGTGCATTTGTTTAACTTTAACTGAATAAATAAACAAACATGAACACTTAAACGAACACATTTTCTTGTTTTTGTACGTTCGTTAAAAAATTGAACGCGTTCGTTCGTTGAACTTTAATCGAACAAACACGAAACAATTAAACAACAGGATTTTCTTGTTCGTGTTCATTCGCTAGGAAAAAAAATGTATTTATTTTATAAAAACGTATTGTGTTTGTGTTCGTTCATTAAGAAAATGAACGTGTTTGTGTTTGTTTATTACAAAAATGAACGTGCTCGTGTTTGTTCGTTACCAAAATGAGCGTTTTTGTGTTCATTTGTTAAGAAAATGAATTTGTTTGTGCTCGATCATTTAACTTTAACCGAACACTTAAACATTTTTGTTTTGTTTCTATGTACTCGTAAAGATATGAATGTGTTCATTTTCGTTTATGTTCGTTCGTTCATTATCTAAATTCAATTTTTCTATTTAATAAGATAATCTAAATTTAAGTCTAAATACCATCATCAATATATCAAATATTTCAAAATTAAACAAATATATTTTAAAAGAGGGATTTAAAATATGAAAATCAAAATGATTTCAAGTTAATCAATCAATCAATCAATCATACCCAGTAAAATCCCACCGACAGCAAAGCTATAAGTAGGGTCTGGGGAGGGTGGGATGTAGGCACACCGTACCTCTATCCAAAGGAATAAAGAGGTGGCTTCCAGAGAGACCCTCGGCTCTAAGTACATGTGTATGAAGCAAAATAAAGGAAATCAAAGTTTAACAGCTATATAAAAACTACTGCTAATTATAATAATATTAATAATAAGATCACAGTTTAACAGCTATATAAAAGCTAATAATAATTATAATAATAATAATATATGTAAGGGAAATACCATTATGGTATGTGACCTAAATAAGTTAAGTCTAAGCCCTAAGGTATTCAACAAGTTTGAATGAGTTTTTAAACTAATCAACATATATAAATAGACGTAAACGAACCGAGTTCAAATGAACATAAATGAACGAATATTAACGAACGAAATTCTGGGAAATGATCATTTGTACATATAGTGTATGCAATGGAAATGTTGAATCTGATTCTTTGGTTTCGTCACTTTGTGCATAGGAAAAGAATCAAAGATGAAACAAGATTGGCTAAATAGATAAAAAAAACATGTCGGTTTGGGAAAAAAAGTACAACAATTGGCAGCCGCCTTGAGTACATCATCAGTTACATCTATTACTCCGGCTCTTAGGGAATTTCTTTAGGTTTGTTTTTTTATGAGTTTATTGTGATTTAAGTTTTTGAGTAAATATATTGTCCGTGTATACTGATATCTGTAAGAAATGGATGCCATGAATGTGAGAGATGTTACAGCAATTGATTAGGGTTGCAAGTCAAACATATTCATAATAAGGATTCTCCCCTTGACTATTTATATGATCAATATTTAAATTTGCTACTCAGTGTTGACTTAGTGTATTGTGTTTAGGTATTTGGGTATTTCTTGCTTACTCCAAAACCATTATCTTATTTTGAATATGGAGAGGCTTGTACAATTCTTACCATAATGAATGACATGTGGATTGACCAACCCTCAGAAGGTCAAAATTACAGTTTATTTCCATGATGTTATCTTCTATATTTTTATTTAGCATCTCAAAATTCATAGTCAAATTTTGTTTTTTTATGCAGTATGGAAATTTGGAGGAAGTTGGGGATCTGTTATGGCATCATTAGGAGAAAGCTATTGAGTGAAACAGATAAACACAATTCTTCAAACCATCACCAATATTAGAGATTAGGTTTTTTTTATATACCATGTTGGTCTCATTTTATTAGGTTGTGTTTTATTTCTATGACACTTAACAATCTATGTGGAAAAAACATACAAGATTTGCATTACTTTATAAAAAAATCTTGATGACTAGATCATCATATAGACGGCTGATACATTAACATGATAGTGTACAATATACTACGAGAATGTTAATAAAGTAACAGAAACGAGTATCACATTGCAATTGTTTCAGCAGCAGCATCGCGCGGGCTTCTACTAGTTGAAATACATGAATATTCAAAAAAAGAAAATCTATACATGATAATATAATACAAATACATCTTATAAAGTCTTGATCAATCGTGAAATCATATTATATGAGTCGGAAAATAACCTGAAATAATAAAATCGAAAATTAATATTGATATTATGGTTTTTTGAATTATAGTTAATAACCGGAAAATTTAAAAGATGTAACCGGAAAAACGATATTGTGACAATGACCATGGTATGTCGGATTTTTTTGTAGAATTTCCAGAGAAATGAACATCTATTAGTCTTGGCATTGACCTGAAATTAGAAAGTAGAATATTAATGTTGATATTATGGAATATTTGTTTTATAATTTGTAACCGAAAAAATTGAATGTCTTACCGGAAAATAAGAAATATGGTTTTTAACCATGGAATCTCCGATTTTGATACCGTCGATGGATGAACATAATTTTGATCTAGAACATAGATTAACAGCATGTCAAACAAAAGAACACGAAAAATTATAAAAATACTAATAAATATAAAACAATCATCATTGTTATAAGTATAACACATAACGGGAAAAAATTACCGTCAATACTTACCGAAAAAACGTAAACACGTCCAAAAATTGTAGACATCGCCTTTCTTTATTAAAAACCTAAACTGATTTTAATAAAATTAGTTAACAATTAAAAGAAACATAAAAAGATTAGAGGAAACAATAACCGGAAGAAATATAATATTGCCGGAAATACATATATCAACAATCGGAATTTAATATATAATAGAAACTTACCGGAAAATAATTAATAAAGATATAGATTTGGATTGGCCGGAATATGGGAGAGGATGAAAGAAGATCCGACTATGAGAGAAAGAAAGAAAAACATGATTAGGGTAAAAAAATTAAGAAATGTTATTGTTTAAATATAGGTTAGAGGATGAGTTGGCAAGAAAGTCAATTGAATAGATTGATTTTATTTTTGGTTTATTTAATTGGTAAGAAAAATAGATAAGTGCAAGATATATTTAGAAAGAAAAGAAATCATCCAATAGAAAAGGGACATGTGGAGGCAAACTAATTTGTTTTAATAGTACAGTAGGATATTAAAAAAGTACTATATTTGAAAAAACATCTATATACAGCAAAAGCACATAGACACAGACATGTGACTTGTGAGATATGCGTGTATATAATTATATAATGTATATACGGACGCCCATGTTTGTGAATATACGCATTTGCATGTACACTCTGAAGAAACACGACTCCACTCCCCGATTACGGGTCCTGGATCCAATAAGTCCACAGGGTAGGATACGGTTAGCAGCTAATACAATATGAACACAATTGCTCAAAGTCCAGTGACGTGAACCTGCAAAACAGACACCGTGAGCTCGTTACGAGAAGGACAGGAGGGGGGTTCTTCCCGTTACCACCCTCCGGCGTGAGAATAAGTACAGTTCTGACGAGAGTAAAGTACTTAAGTAAATTGAGAGAGTACAGTGTGAGTGAATGAATACCTTATGATGATTAAGAGGGTATTTATAGCCGAAGGGTGTAGGGAAGTGATTGGGCCAGCTGTCCCTTTAGAAGATGCCTCAAAACCGTCTGGACGCGTGTCCTTATATGATAGGTTTAGCTTATACGTTGCATGTGCATGTATAACAACCTGGACACGTGTCGCTATATTATTGGTTAATGGGTAACATTGGCCATGTGCACGGTTATAACGACCTTGTCACGGGTCACTAGCTAATTGGCTGAGTGATCACGTATTGCTCAAGAAAGCATCTTTGAAAGATCTTCTAGAAGGTAATTAGTTGATAACAGCTGTCCCGGGGCATTGCCTCGTGGTCATTTACGCGGAAGGGTATTCCTTCTTGTGGATGAATTTTGAGGGTGCCAGGATGCTTCCGCATGTGCTATGAGGGTGTTTCTTCCTCAGATGATTTACGCGGATGATTCGTATGTCCCGCGGGTGCCTTATGAGGGACTTCTGATTGACCCGCGGGTATTCCTTAAGGGTATTTGGGTCTTTTTGGTACCCTACCTCTATACATTTAATTCTTGTTACTAAGCTAGTACACAATTGGTTTTAAAGAATGTCCGACTACCGTGTCACCAACACGCTTGCAAATAACTAAAACAAAAAACTCGCCTTTATCTGGCTTGTTTACAGCAATGCGTCATGCAATATGAATAATAACTAAATGTATGTGTTTCTTAAGCTCAAAACTTTTCCTTTGTAATATAAAGAGTGCAGTAAATGAATGTAGCATGCAATATGAATAATGACAAGAATTGTGCAGAATGGGCATGGAAACTCTACCCGCATAAACATATCTGCCTTGCCTCACTCAATTGATTAGGGGTTGGTTGCGGAAGATAGACTCCAATCACAGGGTTTATGTCTAATTGTCTATATATATACGATCTTGATTTGCTATTGAGCTCGGGCAACGTTCCCTTGATTGCAAGTCCACACCTCAGACTGTTTACCAACATCTAATCGTCTTTTCAACTTGTAAGACAGCCATGTTTACACGATTGTAAATTCTATTGTAATTGTCTTTCATCTTCTGGACTTACTGACAAAGTGACGTTATTTTATTTTCTGAATTTTGTCATCAATATTTTGTAGGTGTTGTGTTAATGATTCATTTTAAACAACATGTAACTGGTTTGGTTTCACACTCGACCGGACAGCTATTCTGGTTTACGACTTAGCACTTCACTTGGCAGATGTTTAAAATGGTTGGAATATACTATCAAATATCCTCATTAATACAATTATTATATCCTCAATTTGTTTCTACATGAAGTTGCAACAAATATAAGATGTTAACATACCAGAAGATGAATAAATTTTAACCAAATATTTCCTTAATTAGTAAACCAATTACAACATTACTTGAAACCAAAGTAAACCATATAACAACATCAGCTTACCCTGAATGCTTCTTCTTCTTTGAATTTGAATTATTGCTTATATCAGAAACTGTAAACGAATAATTTTCAACAAGACAGGAAACCGTGAGTTTCAAATCGCACGTAATCTTCTGTAAAACCAACACAAGAGATTTGACATCTGACATCGCCCTGTGAGCGCTACCAACTAGTGGGATCTCATAATGCTCCCTAAGGTTCTGCAGTGACCTTGATATACGTGTCGCTCCTGAACATATCATTAAACTATTATTTGCAGCTAATCATGCATACATATAACATTTAAAGGAATCCGTGTTTGTTTGTTAAGAAAATAAGTGTGCTTGTGTGTGTTTGTTTGTTAATGGTATAAACAAACTGTTCACGAAAATAAACGGCCCAGCATAGCTGAACAAACATAACCAAGTGAATACGAATTAAAACTATACGTGAACATCAAAGTTAATAAAACTAGACTAATTCGTAGTGGGTCTAAAATTTTATCCGAACAAACCACTGAACAAGACATGTGTCCATGTTCGTTCGTTTAACTAAATGAAACAAAAAAACTGTTTGTAATATAATTGGTTGTATATCATATAAAAGAACTTTCTGCATAACAGTTCACGAACATTTAGTTCGTATACAGCCCGGTGTGTGTGTGTGTGTGTTGTTGGGGGAGGGGGGGGGGGTACATCTGACTGACCTTCGGGTTTCTTTAGATCCTTTATCTCGCGGGCAAGGGATAATGAATCCATAAAACGCCAATCGGATGGGATTTCATAGGAGCAGCGATTGAATTCGTGCATCAAGAAAGGGACGTCAAATGATTTAGCATTGTGACTAACTAATAATATTTGACCAGCGGGTTTTTGTCGACTCTTGACATATTGTATCAATATGGGTATCAACTCTTGCATCCTGCACAACTTCATGTCAATAAGGTTCTTTAACAGAGTACATCAGCTCAAAGCATCATAATTAATAACTAAGGGAGTGATTTGATGTAAGTTTGGAAAGTGATATTGAATAATCCAAATTAGAGGTTGTATACAATAGTATTTAGTGTCGTTATATAGTTTTAAAGTTCATAACTAAGGACCATGAATGTTACCTTGGGACGCCATTTTTATTGAGCATAGATGACGTAATTCCATGGATTTCTGTATTCGTCACAAACATATCCGGATTTACAAGTGCCTGAAAAGTGCTATTTTCTCCACCACTAAGATCTTGCAATGCAATCTCAATGATTCGATCAGCATCCCTTCTAAATCCAGTGGTCTCAATATCAAAGACAATAACGGTTATGTTCTTTGATAAATCTTTCCTTTCCTCGATATGAACACTTTTACATTCACCGAGTTCTACTCTACTAGAATTTAAATTATTATGTGTCAGGCTTGAAACATCGGTTATTTGCTAGCTAATGTTTACTTTTTTTCTGCTCAAAACATCCTTTCCTGTGTTTGTGGATAGAGATTTTTGAGTCCATCTTCTACTATGCCCCCCTTGAAGGTTATGAATACTGGAGCCGAGTAACCGAGAGTTGGGAATATATTGTTGACATTGGGTGAAGGTGTTGAGTTTTTTCCACCAGGAACCATAAAGAGTGTGAATTTGGCATCTTGGAAGTTGGAAATGTGTGAAGCACATTGCTGCTCTCATTTGAAGTAAGGAATTATTGGTGGAATTATACAAAGGAATGATCAATTGATTTAACCTGAAACGCACAAAGATCAGTGATTAAACTGTACACTAATTGAAGATTATTATTTGCAAACATATACATACCAGATAAATTTTATATTTTTCATGAGTCCATTAACTGTATGCACAAATAATCAATTCAAAAAATTGGATTATAAGACTGCTGAAAATGTCTAGGCCAAATCAATCCATAAAAAAATTATTAAGAAAAACAAATAATAAAGATAATCATAAAAATAGCTTCAGCATTATTGAAGGGTTTGAAGATTGAATTTATGATTCCATTAACACACACCAAACCAATTCTTTTTAAAAATGAAAGAAAATTATAAATTAAAATTGGTTGAAAACTGCTAGGGTTTGAAGGTCAATTTGATGGTTCCCTTAACCGGCATATAAGTAACATCTGTAAACCTACTAACAAACGATTAAAGATAATACCAACACACAAAGGATTAAAGATAATACCTGGGAATGGAGATTACAAATGCAAATACACATTTATTATTAAAACTGGAATACGAATGAATTGGTGGGAGTAGGCAAAGAAAGAAAGAAAGCGTGAAGAAATGAAATGGTGAAGGAAGGAAGGAAGGAAGGAAGGAAAAGCGTGTGTCAAAATATCAAAGAAAGAATGAACAAGAACCCACCCTCTAATTGCGGATTGGCTTTGCTGTTCAAAAGGGGTTACGGCGCAACTTGTTGCCCGTTTGCCTGCCACTTTATTGTAATCGTTTTATAGTAAATTATATAAAAATACATTAAAGTTGATTGCGGATCGGATCCACTTCTTTCGGCGCCGTTTCCATTCTAATTTTTTACACTTTAAATAATAATAATAATAATATATGAGGTGGGTTAACGTTCAATAATGACTTATCGTACGTTAGGTACGCGACATTCCAGAGCGTTTGATTAAAAAACGCGCAGTGACAATTTCGTAAATAACCCAACAGTAGTTCGCGACCAAAATTCGTCGATTACAAATCAACTCTCATCCAAATTTGAAACTTGTCGCTCAATTTAATCAAATTTCTAAACTCTAATCACAGCTTAAAGTATGAAATCTCTAAAGTCAAAAACCAAATCAAAATTGAATGTCGTTGAACATAAAGAAATCTTCAAATTGAACAAAAATTGATGATTTAATCAATCGAATTGATGTGTAAGAGGCTTTAGAATCATCAATCGATTATGGAATTGCAGAAATAACGCACTCAATCGAGCTCTGATTAGGGTTCAAAATATTATGTTTAAACGTTCTGAAACAAAACTGAAGACCTTTAAACGTTCTGACCAAAAAAGAGCATATTTAAACGTTCTAATACGTTCAATGAAGTTCTGGGTGTTCAAAAAACAATGAACATCTTTAAACGTTCTAATACGTTCTAAGAAGTTCAGGTTGTTAAAAAAAGTTTAGAAGTTCTGATAAAGTTTAGAACCTCTGGGTGTTCAAAAAAGTTTAGAAGTTCTAATAAAGTTTAGAAGTTCTAAGAAGTTCTGGGTGTTCAGAACTTCTAAAACTAACAAAAAAAATTAAACACCTGTAAACATGAAATTGAACACTGAAATCACTTCATATAATCTCATAATCATCAAACAATCGTCAATCGACCGTTAATTTGATCATTGATTCGATCATATGAACAAAATATGGAGCGTCTGCAACTGGGTTTATGCAAAACTCAAAATTGATTAATTGAAACTTCAAATTGATGATTAATTGGACCAATTTCAAAGTTTAATTGATCAATTAGTTCAACAATTTCAATTTCAATTGGTCAATTTTATCAACTGACATGTGAGCAACTGTTGGTGCATAAATGTCAGTAGTTCATAGTCTAGAGTCTGTAATCTGGTCTGTATTGTTATTTATGTTTTTGTTTATAAGCGAAGTTGTCAACAAGTTCGCCTAGGCGAACTTGTTGAACAAGCGAAGTTATGGACAACTTCGCCTGAACATATCAGGCGAAGTTGTCGTGTATTTATATTAGATGTTACGGCTTTGTTGGAGTGGGTTAATCAGTTAGTTGTTCAGTGAATCGAGTTTGTTCGGTAACGTGAGTCTGTAATAGTGATATCGTATCACGTGTTCGGTTATCAATATAACGTGTTCGTTTATCGTATCGTGTTGGTTTGATTTGCTTTCTACACTCGTAACGATCTACGCAGGGATTCCGCACCTGAGTAGACCGCGATATCTCGTGTGATCCGTCCAGGGAACCTACAATTGGTATCAGAGCATTTGCTCGATTGTGTGGTTCGGGATATTCACGCGGGTGTAGATTTCGTCCCGTTTCGACTATTCGCGGGACGTGTTTTCGTGTTTCTAAGTCAATCTTACCTACTACCACAGTATTCAAGCCTTTGCACCATCAAAAACCTTGTTAAATCCAGATTCCAGATCTTCAAAAACGTCCATGTTCATCAGGCGAAGTTGCCGTCACTGTACGTAGGGTTTCGGCGAAGATATAAGGTTAAGCGAAGTTATCCACAACTTCGCCTACCTTCTCAAGTTCGCCTGTATCAGCGAAGTTATCTACAACTTCGCCTCATTCCTAAGTTCGCTTACCTTAAGCGAAGTTAAGAATCAGCGAAGTTAATCAGCAGAGTTATCAGCGAAGTTCTTCAGCGAAGTTCTCTACAACTTCGCCTACTTCAAGCCAAGTTATCCGTAACTTCGCCTACAGTACTTAAAAAAAAAACTTTTAACTTTTCAGGTTTCTTACTTTTCGGGAAAGATGTCGTCGATCAACATCTCTGAGTTAGTGAAGATGGACGTTGAAGCAGGATCGACTACCAAGGCCCCAAGATTGCTGAAGGGAACCGATTTCGTTGCATGGAAGGATCGGTTCATACAGTACGTCAAATACCAGGATGCGAAGATGTGGGTATGCATCCAGGATGGTTATATTCCACCAATTATGGAGTATGAAGGTCGTGACCAAATCAAGAAGTATAGTAAAATGGAAGAAGAAGAGAAGAAGATGTATGAGGCTGAGAGCAAGGCTCATGCTGCTATTACCATGGCTCTTCCACAGGAGATCCTTCATACTTTTAGGAAGCACACTTCAGCAAGGGAGCTTTGGGAAGCCCTTGAGAGCAGATTTGAAGGAAATGTAGGAATCCGGGTTTCAAAAATAAAACTGCTCAAGACCCAGTTCTCAGTCTTCAAGTATTTGAAGAATGAATCATTAGATGATATCATCACTCGATATTATCATCTGATGACTGAACTGAGCAACTATTCCATTTCTTACAGAGAAGAAGAGATAGTTGAGAAGCTTCTGGATGCTCTCCCACCAAAATGGGAGATGTACACTGTGCTGATGAGGGAAGACAAGGACTTTCCCACTTATGATCTCGAAACGACAGTCAACAAGCTCAGGACCTTTGAGCTTAACATGGTAAGAAAGGAGACATCTATGGATCAGGTTCAAGATCCAAGTATGTATGGAGCTAAAATCAACACTAGCTCAGGCTCAAAGACTGAATCGGCTGCTTACTACTCGAAGGGAGAGTCGGGCCCCAACTCATCACATGAGGGGCATGTGTCAGTTAACACAAATGGGGATGTTTGCTATGTAGCAGCTAGATCTAATGGTTCTCAACCCCAGGCAAGCAAGAGTAGTTGCTCTTCAAGTGCTCCCAGCAACAACTACTCCAAGATGCCTATGAGTGTCAAGTCTGCTGAAGAGCAGTTTGGCCTCTATGCTTCTTTCATTGCTTCCTATGAGAACTATATTCAAGGGAAGATTGTTGATCCAGCTATGTTGGATGAAGATTACGATCAGATTGATGCTGACGATATGGAAGAAATGGATCTACAATGGCAGATGGCCATGATTGTAAGGAGGGTGAAGAGGTTTATGAATAAGACCGGTAGAAAGTTTGTCGGAGGAAGACCAGGGTTCGACAAGTCAAAGGTAAGGTGCTACAATTGTCAACAAAACGGTCACTTACCAAAAGAATGTAGGAATGAGCGTGTATAACGAAGTCAAGGAAAGTCTACACCGCATAATGAGGGAAGAAAAGATTATAGTGCCATGATTTCCAGAGGAGATGGTGAATACAACTGGAACCTGCTTTCTAAAGAAACTTTAGAGCAGGCAAATTTGGCAAAGGTAGAAACAGAAGAAAATGAGAAGGCTGCCGGAGAAGAAAAGGCTCTTATGGCAGACGTTAATGACAAGCTCTCCGAGGTATGCTCTAAAACTACTTGTTCAAAATGTGAGAACTTGTCTGAGCAATTAGCAACTATTACCGATCAGTATGTTAGGTTGGATGCTGAATTTAAAACCTTAAAAGAAGATCATCACTTTACAAAATCAAGAGAAAATAATTATAAAATTAAAATAAAAGCTTGTGAAAAAGATGTTAAAAGTTTAAAAACTAAACTTGCTGAAAAAATTGAAGTGATTGATTTAAGTTATGAGGTTTTGGAAGAAAAGACCAAACTAATTGCTGAGAGAGAAAAACAGATTGCTGACCACCAGGTGAAAGTGGTGGAACTGAATCGAAAACTGGAGCAGTTCAGAAATTCTTCTGCTATTCTTGATCACCTTGTTAGTGATCAAGGTTCCTCTACTAAGAGAGGAGGAATCGGTTATCATGAGGTTCCACCACCGTACAATCACAATTACACTTTTAACCCTAGTATTCAGAAATCTGTTGATTTTGAGGTTGCTCAGACAGTGCCAATTAAAGTAACCATTAAAGAACCAAATGTTAGTAGAGGCGAAACAAGTTCGCCTGTTTCAAGTGTTGAAATTTCTGATCAGAGTCCTGTCTCGTCAGATTCGGATAAGTCATCCGAGTCTGGTAAGGTAAAAGAGGAGGTTGTGTTACCCAAGAGTGGAGAAAAAGATAAAATGAATAAAAAGAGTACTCCACTAAACCCGTACGTCCCACCATATGTGAGACGAACGGCCGGTAATACAGCCTCGACATCTAAAACACCGGTTGATAAAAAAGTTGAGCATAGGTGTTGTTTTAGATGTAATCAATTAGGACATCTTGTTGCAAATTTCCCTCTGAAGCAACGATTCAGAGGTGTAAGGCCTACTAAAGCTGAGAATAGACCTAATAGTAATTATCATGCTCCTAAAAATGAAAACCACTTAAAATTCAAAAATGTGAATAATTCAGGTTTTCATAGAAACAAATCTCAGTTTTACTATTCTAATAACCAAACCACAAGCTATAATTCTTTCAATTCTCAAAGGTTTGGAAGGCCTTACAATCAATCTTCAATGAGATATCCTAATGGGACTTACAGGAGTTACTGAGATACTAACTTTGGAAAGCCAAAGTTTGGGATGTATAGATCCAAGACCAATTGGTCTTGGGTCCCTAAATTCTAATCTTTTGCTTTGTTGTGCAGGAACAGTTGAACAGGGCTGCCAATAATCTTTGGGTTGTGGATAGCGGCTGTTCCCGGCACATGACAGGTAACAAATATTTGTTACACGATTTGAAACCTGTTCAAGGAGGGAGAGTAAGTTTTGCCGGAGAAAGTGGAGGCAATATTACTGGAAAGGGAACGGTGTCGAACGGAAAGATGACGTTGGAGAATGTCAACTTTGTAGAAGAATTGAAGCACAATCTGCTGAGTGTGTCGCAGATTTGTGATAAGGAGTACACCGTTCATTTTACAAAGAACGAGGCGATCGTGCTGAAACCGGGTTTTCAGATACCAGAGGAGTGGATTTTGATGAAGGCTCCTCGTGATAGGAATACGTACATTATGGATATGAGATCAACTGAAATGGCCACGGCAGAGTCATGCCTTTTGACAAAAGCGAGTGAAACAGAGTCCGAATTGTGGCATAGGAGAATGGGACACATTCATCTTCGGAAGATGAACCACATTGTCAAGAATGGGCTTGTGCTGGGCGTTCCCTTGAAAAATTTCAATTTTGAAGATAAATGTATAGCATGCAAGAAGGGAAAGCAGCACAAGAAATCCCATCTCACCAAGAAAGTAAATTCAATTGCCTGGTACTCAACTCTGTCAGACTACTTGCTTGAAAATGGGTTTGAAAGAGGTCAGATAGATAGCACGCTGTTTGTGAAGAGACAAGGAAGCGACTTCCTGCTAGTGCAAGTCTACGTGGATGACACTATTTTTGCTGCATCAAAAGTCTCCATGTGTCAAGATTTTGAGGCCGTCATGAAGAAAAGGTTTGAAATGAGTGCTATGGGTGAACTAACTTTCTTTTTAGGATTGCAGGTTGATCAAAAGAAGGATGGGATGTTCATTCACCAGACCAAGTATGTCCATGATGTGCTCAAACGATTCAAGATGGAGGACAGCACTCCATTCGACACTCCAATCTGCGTCAATCACAAATTGGGTGCTGAGTCAGACGGTGATGCAGATGTGGACCCAACTCAGTATCGGGCTATTATAGGTTCTTTAATGTACTTAACTGCTTCTAGGCCTGATATAATGTTTGCTGTTTGTCTTGTTGCTCGTTTTCAGGCAAACCCAAAGGAATCTCACATGAAAGGTGTGAAGAGGATCTTGCGGTATCTCAAGGGAAAACCGAAGCTGGGGTTGTGGTACTCGAGAGGAGGAGACTTGGAGCTAGTCGCCTACACAGACTCTGATTATGATGGGTGCAATCAGAGTCGGAAGTCAACAACAGGAGGATGTCAGTTTCTTGGTGGCAGATTGGTGTCGTGACAATGCAAGAAACAGACTTCGGTCGCAATTTCAACCTGTGAAGCAGAATACATGGCAGCATCCAACTGCTGCTCCCAGGTTCTTTGGATTCAACAACAGTTGCGCGACTATGGTCTGAATTTCTTACTTACTCCTATTTGCATTGATAACACAGCTGCTATCTCAGTAACTAACAATCCCGTGAAACATAGTAAAACTAAACATATTGACATACGTCATCATTTCATACGGGATTGTGCTGAGAAGAAACTGATAGTGCTTGAAAAGGTGGATACGCTTGATAATTTCGCTGATCTTTATACTAAAGCGTTTGATAAAACAAGATTTCAAAACCTTATCGAGCTAAATGGGATGATCAATCCCGAGTAACCATGCTTTTCTTGTAATATTTAAATAAAAAAAAAGGTCACTATCGCTTAAAAATATGTCGGTTACATCAGTTTGAAGGACTTGTCTTCGGATATGTTTTGGTCCTCATTTTCTACTTGTAGATTTTGAGGATAGCCATTAACCAGATTACTGATTGTGACCGGGGCGGTTTATGATGAGTTTTCATTCTTTCCCTTAAAATTAGTCGATCATACTTAGTTATAAGGACACATACTAGTATGTGGTCGGTCCAGCTGATCCATTGGATCTTCGGGATAGCCGTTTACCTGAAGACTTTGTTTTGGTCGGGGCGATTAATGTTTAAATTTTGAAAAAAAATGGGAAATGAAATTATTTTTCAAGTCTACTACTTCGTAAGAAGTACGTTTGCTATGTTAAATGGAAAATTGATCCAACCTTGGAAAATGATAGATATACTAACTTTGTGTGCTTAACTAGTGAAGTTATTAGGCTTAAAAGGCTTTAGGACAGTCATTGTATGTCATGGTAACTTTTTATGGTGCGTAAAAGTAGACGTGATACAAACTAAATTTACTTGATTTTACGTGGAAACTCCTTAAGAGTTTTGCTTGTCTTCATTTTTATCTTTCCAAGTGATAGGCAGAAAAGCAATTACCCAGTCATACACGAGCCCGTAAGTGTTCTGATTCCCGTGAAGATAGCGTTTCAAGAAACTGCAGTGATCCAGATTCGGGACTTGCAGTTATTTACTACTCTGAAGTCTATGTAAATTTGTGAGTTAAAAAAAAAAAAAAAAAAAAATTTGTGAGTATTGAAACATTCTAGAGATGAAAGTGTCAAGACTTCTCAATCTTAGAGTAAGAAGAAGAACGGGAACCAGATGAAGAGTACTTACAACTTAATCAGACACTATGGGTCGAGGTCAATTCGGGGTGACTTGGGGAAAGCCAAATACGCTTTGAGGAGAGATAGGAGGCATCAATATTTCTGAGTTGTTGCCCACTTAAATTTTGAGGCATAACTTAACCTAACTCGTATCACAGAAACGATGAAAACCATCTTAAGTTATTTACCTGCTTACAACCTGTCTCTTTATGTCATAATACAGCTAAACACGGATCTATGTGACAGTCACATACATAGTATGATTCCTGTTCGGATCTTTTCTAAAACGTAGCAGTCCCTATCCAGACTGAAATTTGATCCCTTATACTTAAATTGTTTAAAGTTTTCTTTTTCTGTAGTTGTATTTGTTTATAACGGGTTACTTGGACTTGAACGTGTCATTTAGTTCTTAAAGGAAAGTTTTATAACTTAATTGGAAAAATGTTAAACTTATAAGGTTAAATTTTGTAAATATATAGGCGATGTTGTTGAACAGGCGAAGTTGTGGATAACTTCGCCTAGGCGAAGTTATCCGTAACTTCGCCTGAATAACTCCGCCCATATATATGGATTTTCAACAGTCAATTCGTTCATTATTCTAAATATCAGCGAACTTACACAGATACAAAACTTGTTATCTTGTTCTTCGATTTCAAACCGATCTAAAGGTTGTTTGGGTTCTTTTATCAAATGTTATATGTTCATTGATGTTAATCTAAGGTTGTTTCGACAACCGGTTAATAACCTCGAACAACCAATCTTTAAACCCGAGTTCAAAACTTGTTTTACATGTTCATGAGTAAACTGGTCGTTTAGTTATCCTTAATATCATGTGTTTTAGCCTCCTCAATCGTCAAAGTTAATCGAAACACCAGTTTTACGGATGTCGATTAACTTTACTGTCGCCGTTTCAGATTCAGGCGAAGTTAAGGTTTAGGCGAAGTTATCCGTAACTTTGCCTGAAGCTTAAATTCGCCTGAGGCGAAGTTATCCGTAACTTCGCCTGAAACTTAAATTCGCCTGAGGCGATGTTGTGGTGAGGCGAACTTAAAGATGAAGCGAAGTTGTTCCCAACTTCGCCCCAACTTTAACTTCGCCTGGAACATTTTTAACTTAAAATTTTTTAGTCGAACTTAAAGCTGAAGCGAAGTTGTTCCCAACTTCGCCCAAACTTTAACTTCGCCTATACAGTCTTTATCACAACTTCGCTCATGGTAGTAAGCGAACTTGTGTTATGCTTTAATGTTTATCTTACTTGGTTCGTTTGTTGCAGATATGGCTGCAGTAGCTGGTGCTAGAGGTGCTGGAGGCGATGACGGAGATAACCAGAGACAATTTTTCCCGGGTCACAATATGTACATTACCTTAGACCCGGAAGCGAGCGGCGTAGAGGACTACCGTGAGATCATTTCTTTCCTCATTTGCTCGAGGATATTTCACGCAATCACGACGACTCTGCCGATATCCTTACCCAATATCGAGGATTTCTGGCAGACGGTGGAGTACGATTGTCGTGTTGAGCCCCCGGTTATGAGAGCAACAGTCAACAACCAGGAAGTTCAGTTCTCGTCTGAACAGATACGGGTGGCGTTACGCTTTGGAGAGGAGACTCGGGACGACCCGACTGACTTTGTGGCTCCGTTTCATGATGGAGCGTTTCTACGAATGGGCTATTCTGGTCCATTGGGCGATACCCAGAGACGGAAGGGGTTCCTGCTCGATCAGTGGCGCTTCCTCATGCACGTCATGATTATGTGTATGTCTGGGAGGAAGGCGGGCACTGATGGTATGGGTGCGACCATGCAGTCAGCAATGACTGCTCTGACTTATAACAAACGTTATAGTTTTAGTCAGATGGTCTTTTACGAGATCGACAGACAGAGGAGGGCGATAGCTCGGGAGCGGTTCATTATGTATCCAAGATTCATCCAGATGATCTTGAACCATGTGGCTCCGAATTTGCCTCAACGACGCCCGATAAGATACGTTGAAAGTGTGGAGCAAGCGTATCTTTGCTCAATGTCGCACTTCCAGTGCGAGGAGCAAGCCTGAACTGCGTCCAAGGCATACTCCACTCTTTGGGTTCTTAATAAACCCGGGGTATGTTCCTGCTGCTGGGGACGAGTTTAGAGATCCTCAACCACGACAGGCGGGAGCACCTCAAGCTGTACCTGCAGCGCCTGTTGTGCCGGCTGAAGAGGATGTAGACCTTGATGCTGCATTTGGCGGCCAAGGTTTCTTCGACATGGATCGTTTTGATCCACATGAAGAAGTGCAGGTCTCTGCTGCACAGGTGAGGGAAGTGATTGTTACTAGAGCAGCTACGACGGTGGCTGACTCAGATCTTGACGAGGTTATGGATGAGGCGAGAAGGATGATGGTGAGTCGAGAGAGAACGTTGGGGAAGAGAAAGAGGACGGTGGATGATAGTGAGTCAGAGGAAGAAGAGGAGGACATACACAAGTTGATTAGACGTTCGAGACGTGAAAGGACAGGTGCTGGTATGGGAGCTGGAGAGACTTCACGAGTCATACGTTTTGCTCCATCCGCACTGTCAGGTATGTCAATTGTTCCTACTTCTGTACAGGTTACAAGCGCCGCAGATGTTCCTGGGGTGGCTACATCAGCCGTCGGCATCCCATCCACTACACTACAGACGACGACTCCGGAGATTGTGTCGTTACCACCTCCAACGCTTACTCCTTCAGAGGTGGTGGCACAATTTGTAGAGTCGACGGTCGTCGCAACTGCAGGGTTGTCGGTCACGATACCACCTGCGGTTACGTCCACAACTGCTTCTGAAGTCCCAGTTGCATTCGAAATCCCTGCTGAGTATACTCCAGATACATCTAATATGAGATTTGATTTCGATGCAACCATCTCAGACTCGGAGAGAATAGCTGCACTTGAGCGGGTCGTGGCAGAGCAATCAAGGATCAACTTTATCCAGACCCAGGCTATTCAACGCCTTGTAGCAGAAAATCAACTACAGTCGTCCCTCCTGGTTGAGCATGGGAGGATTATAGATGCTATGAAGGCGTTCTTGGCATCTCAGGGGGAGACAGGCTGTAGAGGCGACAAGTTAAGGACTAAGAAGAGAAACGACAGAGACGATGATCCCAATGCACCGAAAGGTGCAGGTGGTGAGTTGCCAAGAACTACTCAAGCTCTTGGGACTTCCACAGCTCAGGGGGAGTCTACAGGTGCAGTTGGTGGTGATGATGTGGTGATGGTTGATGATGAAGATGATGTGATTGATGCGTTGAGAGAGTTAGATGATGATATGCTAGATGATGATGTGTTTGATGATGATGTGCTGCCGTGTGAGGAGATTGAGAAGATTGGCGCACAGATTGTGATTGAAGATGGGATAGAAGAGGGGGAGATAGTAGAAGAAGACGTTGAACACGAGATCCCAGATGTTGAGAAAGCCGACATGGGTACTGAGATGGATGAGACTGAGTGGGAGGAGCAGCCTAGGTGGAAGGAAGGCTTTGCTCATTGGTTTATTAAGACCAAGAAGCCTGCTGTTCCAGCCATGTTCAAGAAGAGTTATAACATCAAAGGCTATGCTGAGTCGAAGAAGGGAATTATCTGTTGGATATATGATGAACAGATAAAGTTGTTTGTGGTGAAGCGTTATGATGGTATTCAATAATTCAAAAGAACCCTGAGATCTCTCAATACGTTGCCGGAATGTGAGGTGAAGGATTTGGCCAGATTGGGCCTGATAAATAGAAGTGACGACAACATGGCAAGAGTGATTGGGAAGATCGTGTGGAAAGAAAGCATAAAAGAGAAGAAGTTTGAATTATT